>NC_047655.1:23076780-23179800 GCF_902201215.1 Prunus dulcis | reverse complement strand
TTTTGCAGGTTACCCATGAAGGAACAGATACTGTCAAGGGAGCCAAGCTTCAAATGCATACTTTACAGTTTGAGACACTCATGATGGATGAGAATGAAACTTTTTCTGAATTTTATGCTAAACTGTGTGTAATTGTGAATGCTTGTTCAAGTTTAGGTGAAAAAAATTCCAGAAGACAGGGTTGTGAAAAAGATTTTGAGATCCTTGCCTCAACGATTTCAACCAAAGATCACGGCTATTGAAGAGATCCGTGACTTGAACACCTTGAAAGTTCAAGAACTCATAGGGTCCATACAAACCTATGAGATGAAACATCTAGCCCCTAAAAAGAGCGAAAATGTTGCTTTCAAGGTTGTGAATGAAGAAGATGATGGGCATTCAAATGAAGATTGCAGTGATGAGGAATTAACGATTCTCACAAGACGATTCATGAACTTTCTCAAGAATCAGGATCCAAGGAGTTGAGATTCAAAAGGTATAAATTCTAAAAATAGGTTTGTTAACTATACTGATGGTGGGTCTAAATTTCGCAGGTCAAATGAACGAAAGAATCCAAGAGAAAAGGTCCAATGTTTTGAATGTGAAGGCTATGGACACATATCTTCGGAATGTGCCAACACCTTAAAGAAACAAAAGGATAGCAAGAATAAGGCAATGCATATTACTTGGAGTGATAGTGAATCGAAATGCGAGAATGATGAAAAGACGGTTGCACTCATAACCACAGTTAGCTTGGATGAATCACATGAGGATGATGATTGTAAAGAAGTTGCTGTGCTGAAGCTGGAAAATTGCAGGATTGCAAACGAGTTTCAATCCCCTGATGCAGATTCTAAAAAGGTAAGTGCAGGTATGAACGAAAAATTGATGTTTTTTCAGAAAAAATTGACTGATCAGAATAAATTAATTGCTTCTCTAACTTCTGACAACAAAGCCCTTGAACTTGAACTTAAAAATTCAAAGGAAAGGATTGTTTCTTTAACCATTGGTGCAAAAAAAATTGACAAGATGATTAGCATGGGACGAAGAGATGGTGACAAATGAGGCTTGGGATTTCAACCAAGTAATAAGTCTTCCGCTGTGTCTAAAACAAAGTTTGTCAAATCCACTTCACTCATTGAACCTTCTGCCCCTCATGAAGTCAAGAAATTTATTCCAATCTGTCACTTTTGTGGAACTCGTGGGCACATAAGACCAAGATGCAATAAGCTTCGAAATGAATTTGTTCGTTCAAATTCTCATGGCATGGGTGGAAAAGTAAGTATCCAACATAAGATTTCAAATCTTATGAATGAGGTAAACCGCTTATCCAAACTATCTTCTTTTCATTGTTTGCCATCAACTAAGACAAAGTTAGTTTGGAGGAAAAAGGAAAATCATAATTGTATGTTTGCCTCCACTAATGTTGTGCATGAACCCGTTGCTTTAGAAAATTTGGATCTTAAATGTCTTGTTGCAAAACCTTTGGATAATCTTCAATTTGACACTCTTAGAAAGTCTTTAGGTATTTGTTCTTTTGAATAATTGTTTGTATGCATGCCAAAAGACTCCAGCTATTATCTTCTCTGTTTTTGAATTTGGATTAAATTCTAAGTATTTTGTTCAGCACATGCAGGGATTGATAAGCAATATCAATCCTCCTGACGTCTGGAAGTTTTTGCTGATCTTAGATTGGATTTTTGGCGTTGGATCACTTTGGGCAGTTTAATATTGGGTTTTTGTGAATGGCTATCAACTGTCTTTGTTTTTTATAAAGTCAATTAAATGCTCTTTTTATTAAATCTCATGTCTCTCTTTAGCACATGCACTCTAATCTTGTTTAATAATTTTGAATGAATCCTCATCTTGCCCTTGTCTTGATACTAGATTTGCATTATACTTTTTGCTACTGAGCTCACAATTTTGTAACATCTCTTTAATTAAAAGAAAAGTAAAATAAGTGCTTGATCCTTGCCAAGTAACCGGGCCTCTTGTCTAACCAACGTCGAGGCTCGAGTCAAAAAGCTTTGATCTTATACACTTTGTTCTTCTTTGTAGCCTACATGACTCGGGTTAGTACATCCTAGGGGTGCTTTAACACCCATTGTCTTAAAGTCATCTGACTTGAGCACATTGATTTAACACCCGTTACATGAGTCTTGTAGAAAGCTTAATAAAGTTAGCATTAATAATAATAATAATAAAATAATTTTTTTAAAAAAAAATGAAAGTGGTGACCTCTGTATGCATTTTGTATGTGTTTATTCTATGTTCTTGGCTTGCTCTTGATTGGATTTTTTCTTTGTTATTAAGTAAGTTTGGTCACATAACACGAGATTGAGATTTAATATTCGCTCATTTGATGGACTTTATTTCTTACAAATATTTTTGATTCTCCATTTTATAATCCTTGTGTTTGATTAAACCTTTGTGATTTGATGTACCCTAGATTCTGAAAGGCTTTGCTTCAAATGCTTCTAGAGAGATATTGGTATTGGTCTTGTTTGTCTATCCTTCTGCATAGTGTTGACATGTACTCAAGTTTTTTTGGTATGAATGAAGGAGGAGTCTTGGGTTCTTATTAAGCATAGTTAAAAAAAAAAAATAAAAAAAAAAATAAAAAAAAAAAAAAAACGAATTTGTTTTTGTTTTCAATCATAGTGTAGTTTTATGCTTCTTGTTTAATTGTGCAGTTAGGCTTTTCTTCATGTTACTAAGACGGATACATGATAAATTGAACCTGAGGATTGCGGCATCATTTTCAATCCTGCCAATTGCAGACTTGCGGCACAACTGATTTCTTTTTTCTCTTATTTTTGCCTTTATATTTGCTCTCTTGTACTCTTTCCTTGCTCTTTGGATTTCCTGACAAAAAGGGGGAGAGATTATTGTGAAATTATAATAAAAAGGGGGAGAGATTGTGTTGTATAATTAAGGGGGAGAGATTGTGTTGTATAATTAAGGGGGAGTAGTGTTGTAATTTTGCCTTGAATTACATTTCTTCTCCCACATGCTTCACTGGTTTTGTTGTTTCATAATGTGCAGGGATTCTGAGCCTTGAGTTTAGAGTAGGATTTCATTTGTTGAATCCCATGCAATTTCGTTTGAGTTGTAATAGGTGTTTTGTCTAGGAAATGCCAAAGGGGGAGATTGTTAGTATGAAAATTGTATTGTCATTTCCTAGACTCTAGCATAGGTTGGGAATTAGTGTGTGAACTTGTTTTTCTGGAAGCTTTGGCGCAACACATTCATTCTGGATCTTTGAAGTATGACGTGATCGATATGAGAAACTGAGTTCAGGTAAATCATGACATAATCATGCATTCATTATAGGATTCCTAATTGGAGTTATTTTCAATCAAGTATTTTCATATTAATCCTATTTTTAATAGGATTAGATTTTATATCTTGAGATTACTTTCCTAGTTAAACTCTATTTTGTTTTAAGTTAAAAGATTATGTTTTCATCATTTTGGTCTTGGAAAGTATGTTTCAATTAATATTCTATTTAGCTTCGTTGTTTACATATTGATATACATTGTTTCATTGGATAACAATTGATGGTTGGAAAACTATCTTTTATAATATAGAACATGAGGAAACCATATAGGATTCCAAAACTATCAAATTGAATGCATGGCAAGACTTTGAGTTAGGGTTGTGGGCCTTCACGTGATTGTGGAGAATAGGTTTTGTATAAATCATTGTGTACATCTCTTTTATCATACAGAGATTTCCCATATTTTGTTTGAGTATCTAAAATTCTTAAGTACTGTGCATATATTTGAGATAAATCATCAAAGCTATTGTGCATATACTTGGTGATTTATCAAACACTTTAATCATTCATATTGCATTCATATGCATGTTGATGACTCATACGGTTGAGGGCACCAAGACCGTGGTGACGGTTTTCCTCTAGCGAGCTTGAAGCAATCATGGCTAGTATTGTGTTCAACATAAGGAGTGTCGAAGATCATCCCGTGATAGAAGTTGAGTTACGAAGAAGTCGGTAAACATTATCTAGAATGTGTCTAGGATAAGTGTGTGAGTACTTCTTGTAATCATCGTTCTATAGTGGATTTGTGTTGGACTGAGGAGTCCCGTGGATTTTCCCCAGAGGTGGGGTTTTACCACGTAAAATAATTCTCTGCGTGTTCGTTTATTTTAAAGCTTTGCACATCTCAGGATTGATAACTCATATCAATCCTGCTTCAAAGGTTGATCATTATTTATTGCAAAAAATTCCAATTAGCTTGTTTAACATTCTCCAGGCATATATAGATATCCTACAGGTATTATCAGTTTCAATCACATCGCCATCGAATCCAAATTATTCATCACAAATTTCAATATCACATCGCCATCGAATCCAAATTAGTCTTCACAAATTTCAATATAATGTACCACTTTTGATTTACGTGTACGGATGAGAGAGTAAACAGTAAAGGGAAAAATTTATCAAAACAATTAATTGCTTCAAATCTTAAGAAAGCGAAACTAATTGAGTTGTTGGTTTCAAATTCTTGCTATAGCTCATTCGTACTTAAACAATTATTTTATATAATTGACCCCTCACAAAGGAAATTTAACAGTTTTTTTAAAAGTTCATGTGCAGCTTTTGATTCTCGGTAAAACTCAGGTTTTTATGTATATTGATCTCGTTTTATTGTTCGATTTGGACTATATTAGAGTTGAGTTCAAACCAGTTATTATGAGTTACACTACTCTATTTAATTTGATCAATCCAGTACCAGCATTTATAAGTTCACCAAACAAAGGTTTTTGAACATTAGTTAAATCTAACTGAAATTAGTTACTTAATCTCGTGCATGGGATAAAGTTGGTCTAGCTTGTTAATTACTTGCTGTCCAGAAAGTCAAAATAATATACGCATGCAACATTCCCTTGCGTGCATGTCGAGACTTTCTCTGGGGAGAAGCTCTGCATTCGAACTACAAATACATGGACTTTGACATGTATCCATCGCTTAATAGCAGTGTGTGGTGTGCGGTGGTTGATAATATACTACGATCTTAGACTTTGTTGGCCATCCTATATATGAAAGCTTGTAAATTAAGTATATAGGTATAGCTACCACTTTTCTCCTCCATTTATCATCAACATCCTTTTTCCTCTGCTACTAATGACCATATACTGTGCATCATTTTGTCAAAGATTGCATAATAGATTTCAATCAACCACCTATACGAGTACTTCCACCCTTATAGGTAATAGCAAGGCAAAGATTGTCACTATTTATGTGAATAGTGGCAGCCTTTATAATTTTGTTTTCATCCCTATGAGTAAGGGCAAGGGCAATTACTATTCACATGAGATATGAGAAGATGAATTAGTATAGAATTTTGGTGTGAAAAGTAAAGAATATGACTACGTATTTATAATATATAAAAATTCTGAATTTTTTAGTTTTTGTTTTTCAATTTTTTTGTTATTTAAATTAGTTGTTGACGTCATTATGATATCAGCATTGCGTTATTTTGCCCACGCAAAAGCACGGGATGGACTTGCTTGTGGCCTTGCCTGGGTTGGTGGGTTCCACGCATTGCCCAGGCTTGCCCTTGTGCACTGGAGCCGTTCACGGGTAGGGGTGGGCACGGTTCGGTTTGGACCGATTTTTGCCTCAAATTAGAACCGATCCGATACTATTCATGCGGTTTGGTTCGGTTCGGTTTTAATTAAAAAAATTCAAAAACTGTCCGGTTCGGTTTGAACCGGTTTCGGTTCGGTTCCGGTTCCGGTTCGGTTTTGAACCGGATTATAAAAATTATTTTTTTAAATTGTTTTGTAATACAATTCTCAACTAAAATATTATTTTTTTACTTGAAAATTAACAAATTATTCAATTTCATATAAAAAATAAATATTAAAGTGAGAAAAGAGAGATATTTTGACATTGAACTTGGATAAATATTAGGTTTTTTTTAGTGAAATTAAAAATATAGCATTAAATATAAATATATATTGAAATTATATATTTTTTAGTTTCACCGGTTCGGTTCGGCCCGGTTCGGTTTTTGAAGACATGGAACCGGATCCGAATCCGGTCCAAATCGGTCCGGTTCGGTTTTTGACCGATTTTTGACTTTTTGGTCAACTCGGTTTTTTTCCGGTTTGGTTCGGCTCGAATTTCCGGTTTGCCGGTTTGAGTGCCCACCCCTATTCACGGGCATAGGCCATGTCCTGCTCGGGCAAAAGGCCTTGCGGTAGACTTGCTCTAATAACTCGCTGAATCACTATAATGGAGCCAGGAATTGAGGTTAAAGGGGTCATTTTACAAAATATAAATATAAAAATAAAGAAAATGAAAGTATAAACACCACATATTCTTGTAGAGCTTCTTGAAAATGATAGTGAAATGACTTGAAAGAAAGAGAGAGAGAGAGAGAGAGAGAGAGAGAGAGAGTTGCTACATGGCTCCGCCATTAGCTATATCATCGATTCTTTTCTACAACATCCATAGAATAGATAATGTGCATCGATATTGTCAAAAATGCATTGATAATGTGTCATTACTCTTTGTGGAAACAAAGATAAAAATTTCATTAGCCCTTAACGAGATGATCGACGTCTCATTGCTTTTCAGAAGTAGGCCCCGCACTTAGTCTAAAGACAACGAAAAAACAGACAATCAGACACAAAAAATGCTAAATAGATAACATTATAAAACTTTGAATAACAATATGTGAAAACGGTTAAAAAGTCATGTCCCGTTTTGAAAATGACTCCAACCTGAGGGGGTGAAGGGTATCGAAACGAATAAACACTGTGATGTTTACAATCCAACAGCAAAATCCTTCACGGTTTCACTCTGCCTTTCACACAAATACTTATAATTAGGGTTTAATTAATTACAATTATACAAATATAAGCAACTTGCATTGCATGCGCGTTGAAAGACTTGGCAGTTACCGTCTTTACTGGCATTGGCACATCAAGCCGTCTAAAAAGACCTAGCTTAAAACTGAGATTTAATATATTTCAGTCCACAGAGATTTAATAGGACAGCCCATTTCTACCGCTTTGAGTTCATATGCAAATTAAACAGAGGCAAATTATTTTTCGACTCTCCCCAACTCAGTCAACACACAAACAGACGCGTCGCAATACCATGGAGACTCTCACCAAGTCAGTCATGGTGATCAACGGTTTGTTTCCATCTGTCCCAATACACAAAGGAAAGAAGTTTCAACATACAGAGATTGAGATGGAGTGCAAGCCACAGAAAATTAAATAATCTACGGCTTTTAAAAAAAAAAAAAAAAAGGTAAAAGTTCGACTCCCGTCTTTTTATTTATCTAAATTAAGAAAGATTTAGATTATCAAACATGTTAAGACTGATTAAAGATTATTTATCACTCCCCTACCGTTGTGTTTGTCTTTCTAGAAGGCAAGAAGGAATATTTTGATATTAGATTGGGTTATATTCCATGAGCTTAGATTAATTTAATCTCAGGCCCCCAAAGAACTTAATAGACCGAGAAAGATTTCTATAGCTTAGTATAATTATATGTGAAGGATCTCTATGTTTAATTTGTGTATATATGTTGTATAAGTATAGGTACTCTATATATCAAAACAAGTTTTTTTTTTCCTTCACAATATTAGAACTGTACCTTTGTACCTTACTTAAATACTATATTGAAGAAAAATACCACTAAATCAGAACGAGTAGATAATAATAAATAAAATATCCGGCTTAATTCTGTCTAATACATACATTAAGCCAAGAGTTACAAAAATAAACTAATTTGTATAATATTCATGTAGTCTTTACAAATCACTCAAAGCACGCGGCGAGACTCTCTCCTCTCTTTTCAAGCCCTAGATCTTCTTAGGATACCAAATCTCAATTATTATTTTTCTAAAATTGCATGCAATACGCGTACTCTTTACGTTAATTAATTCACTGGTGATTCCCCCGCTTCCCCAACTGAACTTATGTCCCAAGTATTTGTTCCTTTCTCTCCAAATACAAACGAGTTATTTGTAAACCATGTGCTTTAATCCTAATTAAATTAAATTAAATTTACTTATCGATCGTCTAGAATCCGTACATAATGGAAATCAGCAATAATAATTGATAAATATTCACCGTTGGATGACATATATATATATATATATGTCTTCTTGTATGACATGGAAATAAAGGAATAAATATCAACCTCATTATACTTGCAGTGATCAATCACTTTGATCCATGCATTGTACGGACATTATTAGGAGCCAAACGACACCACTGGATACAAAAAACGCAACATTGCATGCACGTCATGACATGAAATCGCGTATGACCAGAGAATAATAAACGAATATATATGCCAATTAATGTCAGTCCATGTAAATTAATATTTATTTCATAATAAGAATGTATATAATATTAAAGTATATAATTAACTGGTTTTGTTGTGCATGATGCATAATAATCAGCACGTGCTGGACGAGAATGATTCTTCATATAGAAGTTTCTATTTATTGTTTATTTTCTGTTTAATTTTGTTGGATAGCTGCAACTTGCAACATATGCACCCGCGCTAGGGGTGAACAAAAATTGACTATGGAAAAAAAGTGAACCTATACATATATTTATTATGTGTATGATCAAATTTTCAATTTTAGTTATCATTGGTTTGTAGACCAAGACGGACTTGGTTATTTTTGTCCAAATAATACTACTCGGCCACGGATAAATTTTTGTATATTCTAAGTACACCAGTTGGTTGGTGTACCATCCAATACACATGGAACATATGAAAATATTTTATTTTTATGTTCTATGTGTATTGGAAAATATTTTAACATGTCTCGTGTGTACCAACCAACTGATATATCCATAACATACAAAAATTATTCTTGACCATGGGTTCGAAATAATGATGCAACTAGGAATGTAAGTGTCGAATAAATTAATTACATATTGGAGATGACATATGGGCATGGAAAATTGCTTGTCCTGGTAATATTATTTTGGATCCCATTCCACAGTATCCACCATAGTTTATAAGATGGTATAAAGTGGGAATTATTAACTAATAATAATTCTGAAGACTAATCTTATTTAATCATTAAAAGCAGATTATTTAAACCTTCCATGGCATACCATATGCTTTAGGTCTCGCGAGAAAAAAGGTTTCCAAACATTCGAGAAGGGGCATATGTTTGTAAGAACTTATAATTCTAGTGATAAAAACAACATATACATTTTTACGTTCACAATGAGAGTTCAAAAAGGAGCGTACTCAAATGGTACTTCTTTAATTAAATTTACACTTTGTTTTGTTTTGTTGATTTTCAAAGTCGGAATCAGGAAATTTTTAATAAGTGGGATAGCTAAAGTTATTAGTTTAAAATCTAATGACCTTTTTTTTTTTTTTTTTTTTTTTGAGGGGCACTTAATGTTTCTATAGTTTATAGAAATAAAAATATACACTAGAAATACAACAGTAAAAGGTAAGTTAAAATCACGAGTGTTTATTAAGAGATTATGTTTCTTAATTGAACAAATAAATGTAATATATTTTAATTTTAAAAAAGGCAACCTGGGCTAGAGATCAGCCCTCTACCTAATTCCGTCGGTGCAAAGTTAAGAAAGTGAGTGGAGAGAACTCACACACACTGATATCATGGGGACTTAAACTTAGAACTAGTTGAGAGCACAACACAGGGTCTAGACGAATCCAACTCAAGATAGATTGTTTGCTTCATAAGTCATCTTGCTTTTCTTTTTCAAATGATTTGGTTTTTTTGTTTCGTCCTCCACAAACTTTCTGAACTTGTTCTTAAGTTTTGAATTTGTCTGAAATGAAGGAATAATGGTACGTATCGGACTTTCCTCGAATTTTACGCACTCCAATTCACTATTTTCTTCCTCTAAATCATTTTGGAGAAAACGTCATGCCTTATACAGATTATTCTGTTAAGGGCTTCTGATATGATATATTCACTTACGTCCCATACGTATGTGAGTGATTCTAAAGGTTCCTTTTTTCAACATCAACTACGCCACTAAACACCCAAAACTCGGGGTCAGCCACACTAAACTAGTAAGATAATAAATATTATATTACTTTTCTTGTTAATTAAGCAGACAAACAAACGAAAAACAAACATTAGTTGCTGATTCTTTTTCTTAATTAATATAATGTTATGTTTAACTTGTACCGTTTGTAGTCTCTCTCCTGATTTATTTGAATAATTTGTGTCTTTATTGCGACCGAGCAGGCTAAGCTACCTCCTTTGCTCACAGTCTGAAAGTGTCGTTTAATTTGTCAATGGGACGCGTCACGGTCAAATACGTGCCTGCTTTTTATATGACTCTCTCCACTTTTAAAGTCAAAACTCACGTTCTCCTTCTCCAAGCAACGGCGTCGTTCCTCCATCTCCCTCTATATATACCCCCTCCCACTCACCAGTCCCAACCAAAAAACCAAAGCCTCTCCCTCCAAATCCCACACATAACAACATAGCCACCAATTTTCTCGAGAAACAAACAGAAAGTAGAGAGCTCAGACCTCAGAGAAAATCTTATCCAATCCAATCCAGTACTAATTATCTTAAAAATTGAAAATGCCAAAAAAAGGAATGAGGAGCCTGTGCTTTCACTCCAAATCCCCGTCGTTCGCCGCCTACTCTTCTTCCCCTTCTAGACCCTCCTCCGTCTCATTCCCAACCCCACGGCGTGTCCCCGTAACGAACTTCACCGACGCAATGATCGAGGATATCATCGGGAACGCCGCCGTTTTGGTCATGAAGTGGAACCCGGAGACTTCGACATACGCCAAGGTCACCTCTCTCTTCTACGAGAGCAAAAAGGAAGCGCAGCAGTTTATCAGGTGCGTGACGGAGCTTCAGAAGGCCATGCACTTCCTCGTATCGGAGGACCCCACCTCCGAGAAAATAGTACACGCGCAGAGCCTCATGGAGATCGCAATGAAGCGGTTGCAGAAAGAGTTCTACCAGATCCTATCCATGAACCGAGCCCATTTAGACCCGGAATCGGTCTCGACCAGGTCCAGATCCTCCGTCACGTCTGCCCGGTCCAGCACCTCCGATTACGACGACGGCGGCGCAACCACAGACGACGACGTGCGATTCGCCGGGGAATCCATCTCCGAAGTCGAGCACGTCTCGTCGGTCGCCATGGCCGACTTGAAATCCATAGCCGAGTGTATGATCTCCTCCGGCTACGCCAAAGAGTGCGTTCACATCTACAAGATTATCAGAAAATCGATCATCGACGAGGGAATGTACAAGCTAGGAGTTGAGAGATTGAGCTCTTCGCAGATCCACAAGATGGACAGGGAGGTTCTGGATCTGAGAATCAGGAGCTGGTTGAATGCGGTGAAGATGTCAATCTCCACGCTCTTCAAAGGAGAGCGAATCCTGTGCGATCACGTGTTCGCATCCTCCGCCTCCATCAGAGAGTCTTGCTTCACGCACATATCTCGTGAAGCCGCGACTTTACTCTTCGGC
The DNA here is from genome assembly GCF_902201215.1 of Prunus dulcis. Classification (NCBI taxonomy): domain Eukaryota; kingdom Viridiplantae; phylum Streptophyta; class Magnoliopsida; order Rosales; family Rosaceae; genus Prunus; species Prunus dulcis. The sequence continues at coordinate 23,168,328 of NC_047655.1, read as the reverse complement.
TTCCCTCAAGTTCTCGTCGCCAAGAGCAAGAAAAGCTCGTCGTCTCTAGACGTGTTTCGTCTCCTCGATATGTACACTTCGATCTCCGAGGCCTGGCCGGAGATCGACTCCATCTTCTCGTTCGAGTCCACCGCTGCCGTCCGATCTCAGGCGCTCAACCCGCTCATTAAACTCAGCGAGTCGGTCAGATCAATGCTTTCCGATTTTGAGTCGACGATCCAGAAAGACTCGTCGAAATCGGTCGCTCAAGGAGGCGGCGTCCACGATCTCACTCTCCGCGTGATGAATTACCTCTCTCTCCTTACAGACTACAGCAACGTCCTCGTCGACATTGTCACCGACTGGCCTCCGCCCGCGAAATCGTCGCTTCCAGAATCGTACTTCGACAGCCCCCACTCTGAAGACGGTCAGGTGCCGGTGATCTCCCTCCGCATGGCCTGGCTCCTACTCGTCCTCCTCTGCAAGCTCGACGACAAGGCAAAGCACTACAAGGACGTTTCACTCTCGTACCTCTTCTTAGCGAACAATCTCCAGTACATGATCTCGAAAGTCCGTACATCGAATCTCCAGTACCTTCTCGGCGAGGACTGGATATCGAAGCACGAAACAAAGGTGAGGCAATTCGCAGAAAACTACGAGGGGTTGGCGTGGGGGAAAGTTTTCGCTTCATTGCCGGAAAATCCGACGGCCGAGATTTCTCCGGAGGAAGCGAGACTGATCTTCCGAAACTTCAATTTCAGCTTCGAGGAAGCGCATCGGAAACAGAGGACGAGTGTCGTACTGGACCGGAAACTCCGAGAAGAGATGCAGGTGTCCATAGCAAAAAAGCTGGTGTCGGCTTACAGGGAGTTTTACGACGCCCATAGGCTGACGGTTGGGGGCGGGAGAAACGTGGCGTTGTATGTCAGATTTGCCCCTGAAGATGTTGAAAATCACTTGTCGGACCTGTTTTTCGGGGCCATGGACTTGGATGGTTCGTCGTCTCATCGGCGGAGTTCGTTGAGACTTTAGAGCTACCTCTGAGGTGTTTTGCGGCGACTTTTTTGAATTTACTCGCCGGGTTTTTGTTTGTGTGTAGAAACGCGCGAATACGTCAAACAGTTGGAATAAGTTAGTTGTGTAACGACTTTTTGAAAGACTCTGTTACTTGTACTTATACAATCACCCCTGTATTTCTGTAAATTCAAATTTTGCCCCATATGTTCATATATATACTCCTTTCACATTTTTTTTTTTTTTTTTTTATAACAAAGAAGCTCCACGACACATTCTTTGATCAATATAAATAAATATGTAATTACTTGTAAAGTACGTATTTATTCACCTTATATGTTTTGCGTGGGTCAAAGTACCGTATCTAAGACGTCCATATTATATAATTCCTCTCATATTCACTCTTTATTATTATAATCCATTTAGCTTAATGAAAAAGTCTAACATAATGATATAATATTATTAACAAATATGTATGCTAAGTGCGACATGTAAATCATAGTTTACCAGGCCAACCGTGGGGCTCTCATGACTTGGTTGATGGAACTTCACTTTGATTGTGACCCCAAAAAGGCTGGTCCGCCTAACTTCCTTGGGTTTAGTTGTTAAAACGATGTAAACCTTTTCTTCCTTACTTGAAATTACGGTTGTTGGTAGCTGATGGATTTTGTTATAGAGAGACCGAATATTTGCATAGAGGATCCCGGGTAGTTATTTGAACTAGTTAACTATCGCCTAAAACGAGTAAGACGATGAGCAACTTCATTAGCCTTGCGTCGAATATGAGTAAATACATTCCAGTAATCTGGTGTGCAACATTTGTATTTGTGTCTTCAATTACAAAAAAAAAAAACTTACTTGTAACGGAGATAACACTGTTTTGCTATTCCCTTTCCAGCACACAATGATATGTGAAAAAATTATCATGTGTGTCATTATGTTATTAGTTAAGATAACAAAAAGTGATATTCCCGTTGCATTTTCTCTATGTACATGTCTAATAGCCTCAATTAATTTTAAATAGTAATTAATTAAGTAGGAGAAAAACCTCAGCCACTAATTATGAGAAATGCTGAAAAACTTTGAAGTCTTGACAAAAACATATAACCACATAATCTTGTGAGAAGAGATGGCGTGCGACGAAGATAATTCTTTCATTGTTATAGTTTAGCAACTTGGTTCATTCATCTGTCCCGTCCTGGCTCTCACTCTTTTGCAGCCTTGAGTTTTGAAAAAACGACATATTGGGCGTTGAAAAATCTCCAATTTGAAATGAAGGTAGACATTTCTGTTTTCTCCAAACAAAAACACCAAGTCAACTTAAAACTGCTGTTGATTTGATTTGGCATTTTTCTTTCGGTCAAACGGATGTTTCTACTCATGATTTGTAAACAGCACCAGATTCTTAAAGAATCATATCATATATAAACTTTTTCACAACACCATACGACGTACGTTTCCCCAATAAGAAAATACCTCGGCCTGCATCAATTGACATTAATAATGTGGTGACGCATCAATTGACATTAATAATGCGGTGACGCATCAATATTTCCATAAGGTTGTGTCGAAAATTTCCAAGGACATATGACCCAATATTTGACAAAATAAACCGGGCGCAGGGCCACAAACACCACTTTCTTTAAAAATGTCATAAACTCCGTCCTGAACCACAAACAACACTTGTACAAGATATACCACATGATCATATTATCGTATATTCTATAATAACTTCTCACGATGGCACATATTCATCTTTGCTATTGATAATAAAATAATAAAAGACCGGTAAATTTTATTTATTTTACACACAACAAAGATATTGGGTAGACTATAAAATATAAGACACAGGACTAAAATTGAAGATTAAATAAAACTTGGGTAACGAGGCTACTACGCTACTCCTGTCCGATCAGCTGGCCGTGGAACAGACTGCCATCCTGTACAATGTTGGAGAACATGTTTAAGATCATCAGTGGGAGGTCCTACCGTATATGTCTGATAGTGTTGGCTAGGATGAAACATGCTGTGTTCGACACCCATGGGCGTTAATCCAGCTTGAGTTCCAGTTATAAATAAGTCCCCTTCAGACTTAATGTGGCCAGTCATTGCCGCCTCCTTGTCCGCTGCCTGTAGAAAATCCATCATAATATGCAGAATACATTTCAATGGCCTCTATTGGATAATTGATGTTCTTTTCATTTGCCCAAAAAATTCTACTACAATATTTCAACTTTGGCATTGGACTAGTGGAATAAAAAAATCTCATAATATGCTTTCATGCTAAATGGTTCTTGAACAAAATCCACTCAGCATTCAGTACCTAACAAAAGAACGAAAGCGGGATAACAGAATTTTATGGGGTTACTCAAGCTTATGCTTCATTCCGACAAACTTTATTCTGTGAATTCAAAATTGCTTTTGCGTATCATCTATGACCACATTCTAACCAACTTTCTTCTCTGAAACTACTTGTGCATGTCATCTATGCTATGGCTGCAACCTACGGCTAGCCACAGCACTAGCTATCCTCATTTTACTCGATAATTAATGTCTTTTCCTGATTAGTGATTTCCATGTCCTATGCACATTTTGCCAAAAGAATTTCCCAGTATCTAAGAATCCTATAGCGTTTCTCCCAAAATTATCTCACTTTTCTTTTCGATTTGAGATCAGCCTCTACTATGGTGTATAGCAGTTCGAATTCCAGATACTAATGTACAAACTATTTCTATATCAGCTTCTAATATGTCAAATACTAAATTTTTACTGCATGTACAAATCAGAAATCTTGAAGACATGTAGTTGGTAGATGAAAATGAAAAAGGAACTTACCTTCTCCGTAAGGTACTTAAATGCCACTTTCTTCTGTCCCGCTTCATATATATTGCATTCAGAGAATATCTGGAGTGGAAACATAATGATAACATATTAACCTCGTATATGATAAAATCCTTGGAAAACTTTAAAGAGTATTTAAGCAAAATATAATAGCCATTGGTAGTGGCATTATCACCTGCGATTCTACACTGGCACAAACAGCATATATGCCCCAATTTCGGGTGTAATTGTTATATAGATGTACTTTCGCAAATCTGACACGAGGATGCCGCTGTCGGGTCCCATCGAAAAAACAGTGGTGAATGGTAACCCGGATGCATCTGTCATCAATATGAGAGGGGTCTGATCCAATTAGCATTGTCTTATCATGCTGTGAAAAATGGCACCTGCATAATGGTTAAACAAAGAACTTAAGTACTACAAAAGTAAAAAGGGTGAAATTCCAAGTTGGGAGATCCACCTCACCTCGAAATTGTAATATCTGTGCTTCCCCTGGTGATATCTATAAGCCCGTCATCATAATCACGAAGGCTGCACCGATCTATCCATATGTGCTTGGAATTGGGTTTTATTTGAATGCCATCAACATCTGGTCCTCTACCGCCTTCAAACTCTAAATTGCATACAATCACATGCTCACATTCCTTCAGCCTCAACCCCTTCCCTGTAAGTTTAATCCTCTGACCCCGGCCATCTATAGTCTTATACGATGACACATTCAAGTAAGATGAGAGATGGATAGTGCCTGAAATTTCAAAGACAATCCAAAGTGGTTCTTTCTTACGACATCCGTCCCTAAGTGACCCAGGACCATCATCTACAATCAAATAAAGAACAATAATAAAAATTTAACCTTCCAACAAGCAATGAATATGGCTCATTGTTCAATCAAGCTTCACAATAACTCTACACTAAGATCTCAACAGATCAAAAAGCAGCACCAGACGCCGAATTAACTACAAACTCAATCATGGGTACACAAGCATATCCTTTGGAAAATTTGCTCCAAAGTAACCCCTTAAAGCATTTCCACTATACCAAGCAAGTTTACTTCAAAAGATTCCACACAAAACACTAAAACTACCAATTAAACAAGAAAAACACACACAAACAAGCAAAACCCAAAGCTAACACATTTACAAAGCGGATGACAGCAATTGAAACTACAATCAAGCAAGAACACACATTTAGTTTGGAATTCGATCAAAAAACGTACCAGCTAGAGTGGTGACGTGGTAAAGGGCACCGCGGAGGCCACCAATTGCGAGGCGGCCGAAGCCTTCGGCCTGAGCAGCGAGGGCTCGCAAGCTCGCGTCGACATGAGCGTACGGCAAGGCCACCATGCTGGTCTTCTTAGCTGACGAGCTCGGGATTTGGGCTGATTGATCCGACGGACCATATTTAAAGCCCGAATTGTCCGTTTTACTGGAGACGGGGCCGTTACGGCGTTTACGGTGGCCGTGGGAGTTGCCCATTTATGGCAAAAAACGTTGCCGTTTAGAGTGTCTGATTATGGCAGAATTAAAACGGAAAAAAACTCGTCTTGTGAGCTGTACCAGTGAAGTGAAAACAGACTCGCATTTATTGTAGCTGGTCGTTTTATTCTTTGAGTCGGTTATGTTAAAGCGTTTGTTTTGTCGGAGGAGAGTTACTATCCGAGTAAAACCCGACCCGAATTCACCCTATTCGGGTTGCCTCCACAGTTGACTGACCGACACATTTTGAAAGATGATATTTTGCTAAAGAGTGAGCCGTCACCATTTCGTCTTTATTTTTGTTTCGTCCTCGTTTTCTATTACCCCCTTCAACTTACAACTAAATATCCCTCCTCTCATCAAGAGATTTACAAATGGCAAAACCGTCATTCATTTGCCAAAACCTTTCTTTCGTGCCGTAACAAAACTCTTGTTGTATCTCCACCATTTTTTCCGTCGCAACTATCATTATAGGTAACTGTTATGTTATCTTCGGATAAAAATTTCTTCAAAAATCAAGCTCTCGTATTAGACCTAAGAATGTAGATTAGGTTGAAACAAATTTATCAATCCTAAATTATTAGGGCTTCCAATTGGTTGAACTAATACTAATTTGGTTAGAATTTTTAATTCAGATATTTAGTCATACACCCATTCTTAACACTAATAATATAGATAAACTCTATGCCATTTAAAAACTATAAACAAACCCCAAAAAATGATAGATGACCTTATTGAATTTAATTTTGATTATTAAATTATTATTTTTTTTAAATGAGATTTTGGGGTTAGGCTTATTTTAAGAAATCGATGGCGTTTTGTAATTTATAAAAAATTAAAAGCTTTTTTGTTATGTTGTAAATGAGTTTTGGGTGTTTTTTAAAGTTCATTTTAATATATGTTTTTTATTATTATATAATTTAGGCCCCTATATCTATATATATATAAAGCAAAAGGCAAAGAATGGTGAAACATTCAAAATACTAAAAAATGCCCTTTGTTTATCCAAACATTAATAATTAAATGAGAATAATATAGTAAATTCACACATTTAAATTGAAAGAAAAATAAGATAATGAATTCTATTTTTATGGAACATAACTATCCATTATTATTTTTAATTATAAAATTTTTATTATAAAAAGACTCTTACAGGTGTAGAAGCGCGTGCAAAGAGACTAATTAAGTATAATAATGAACATACGAAATCTTAATAATAAAAGGGTTGTAATGCATAGTTTAAAGCTGACTTTACTCAAATTATAAGTTGAGAACAAACTAAAATCGAGTGAAGGCGGTTAAATTGAATAAATCATCATAAATTCATAATTACAACAACAACAACAACAACAAAAGGATTTGTTACATCATATTTTACGGTTCATCGTGTTCGGTGTGGCTCGACCCGGTGGCCCGTGGTCTCAAAATGGCGGGGCCCGGCTGGCATCAAATTAACGGCCTCATTCTTTTATTAAAATTTTATTTTATTTTGAATGCGAACCTCATTTTTTTAAAATTAAAAATAATTAAAAAAACCCCAAAACTCCCCCCAAATAGTTTCCCCGTCATTGGCCACCCGCGCCACCCGCCACCTCCTCCCGCCCCACCCCCCCAACAACTCCACCTGCCTTCAATACCCTAATCACACACAGTCTTCATTTCCCCAATCAAATTCATCACATTTTTAAGTTAAAAAAATGAACATATAAGCGCTCGCTTTTCACAATGCAAATCCGTTTGGGAGTCGGACGTGATTCAGGTACTATCTCCCTCCCTCTTTCTCTCTGCATGTTCGTGTATGCTTGGCTGCTGAGAATGTGCAGGAAAATGAAAGTGAATGGGAAGAGGAATTGGGTTTTCCCTGATCCCTCATTTTCGTTTCTCAATTCGGTTAATTTCGCGGGAAAATTGCAAGATTTTTTCTTTTTCTTTTTTCTGAATGTGTGTGTGGTTTTTGTTATATATTCATAGAGTATTTGATGCAATGTGTTGGTTTATTTATTTATTTTGGTGGAAATGAATATTGGAACTGTGGATTTTGTTTTGAATTTTGATTGGTAAGGATGTGAGAGGGACCTGGAGAAGGGGCTAGTGCAGCCCTCAACCCCAGGAGCTCTCTCGGAGCCGCCATCGTCACCTCACCCGTCGAGGCCGGTTCTTGTGTTCTCCAATTCCAGCAAGTCTCTGCTGGGTTCGAATTCAGGTAAGGCCCTGGTTGTTTCGAATTCAGGCAAGGCCCTGGTTGTTTCGAATTCAGGCAAGGCCCTGGTTGTTTCGAATTCCAGTAAGTCTCTGGTGTTGTCCAATTCCGGCAAGCGCATTGATCAGTTGGGGAAGAAGAAGTATGTGAAGCAGGTGACCGGCCGCCACAATGACACGGAGCTGCACCTGGCTGCACGCCGCGGCGATTTGGCGGCTGTGCAGCAGTTTCTGGGGGAGATTGATGCCCAGATGGTGGGTTCTGAGTTTGATGAAGAGGTGGCTGAGATAAGGTCTGCCATTGTGAATGAGGTGAATGAGTTGGGAGAGACGGTCCTTTTCATTGCGGCTGAGCAGGGGCATCTTGGTATTGTAGAGGAGCTTTTGCCCTACATGACCGAGGAGGGCATTTCGTTGAAGAATCAGGTCGGGTTTGATGCGTTGCATATTGCTGCAAATCAAGGGCAAAAAGGTAATCAGTAGTCAAATAGTTTCAGCCAAACTTTGTATTGTTGTTGTTGCTGTTGATTAAGTTAAGGGTTGAAATGGAATGCATTATTGTAATTTTCAGACCTCATCTGGAAAGTTTTAAGGGGTAGGTAACCAGAATTGATGTTAATGTTCATCGCTGATCAAACAAAAGACCACAGCTGTTTTGTATTCTCAGTGGATTTTTTGAGTCTATATCTTGTTCTGCTGCTTAACTATTGATACTGTAGGCAAACATGATAGATAATTAATCCTCGCTAGAGTCGGAATAGTGTTGTGTTGTGTCCATTTCAGGCATGGCTCCTTTTGAGAAGTTCATTTCCCGTTTCATTCTAATTCATCCAGTGTGAGCCTTTTCTGCCCCATTATTGGTGATTATTCATAATCAAGTCTTGACACTGCTTGCTACTTGCTTGTCTTTTGGTTCTGCTTTCCAGTTTCTTTTGGTTTAACAGATAGTAAAATATTTCAATACCATGTCACCTCAGTTCAATAACCCGCTTTATGCAGCCATTGTCCAGGTGCTCTTAGACTATGACCCGGGGCTTAGCAAAACAGTTGGCCAGGCAAATGCTACCCCTCTTGTATCTGCAGCTACAAGAGGGCATACGGCAGTCGTTAAAGAATTACTATCAAAAGATCCTAGTTTGCTGGATGTTTCTAAATCCAACGGGAAGAATGCATTGCATCTTGCTGCACGGCAGGGGCATGTAGATATTGTGAAAACTTTGCTTGACAGGGGTCCACAACTAGCAAGAAGAACGGATAAGAAAGGACAGACTGCTTTGCATATGGCTGTAAAAGGTGTCAGCAGTAAAGTGGTGAGGTTGATTGTCGAAAGGGATCCAGCAATTGTCATGCTTCCAGACAAGTTCGGCAATACAGCATTACATGTGGCCACCAGGAAAAAGCGAGTAGAGGTATGTATTTCAACTTTTGGATCTTCACATTTTAATACTTTTAATATGTTCTTGTTCTATGATGGGATGCTACTGACTTTATTCAGTTTTTCCTTTTTACAAATTCTGGCCATATGATTAAGGATGCACATTAGGTTTGCATTCCTTAAGAGTCTAAGACCTTGTTTTGCCAATAAGTTGTGGATTGATCTTTAATTAACTTGGGTTAAGCTTGGTTTACATCTTTAGTAATTCAATTTCTCATCACGCTTGCAGATAGTCAATGAGCTGTTACTCGTTCGTTACACAAATGTGAATGCTCTAACAAGAGACCATAAAACATCCCTTGATATAGCTGAAGGACTTCCTTACTCTGAAGAAATCACAACAATTAAGGAAAACTTGACTCAATACGGTGCTGTCCGAGCAAATGAACTTAACCAGCCAAGGGATGAGCTTAGAAACACTGTGACAGAGATAAAAAAGGATGTCCATACTCAGCTTGAACAAGCTCGGAAAACCAACCAGAGTGTTAGTGGAATTGCCAAGGAGCTCCGTAAGCTACACAGGGAAGGAATCAATAATGCCACTAACTCAGTCACAGTGGTTGCTTCACTCTTTGCAACAGTAGCATTTGCAGCTATATTTACACTTCCTGGTGGCGATTTAGACTCTGGGGAGGCTGTGGTGTCGTTCAGTGTATCCTTCAAAATCTTCTTCATTTTTAATGCTCTTTCGCTCTTCACATCATTGGCTGTTGTTTTGGTACAAATCACCCTCGTCAGAGGGGAAACAAAGACGGAGAGGAGGGTTGTGGAAGTGATCAATAAGTTGATGTGGCTGGCCTCTGTCTGCACTACAGTAGCATTTATTTCTTCAGCATATATAGTGGTTGGCCGGCGTAATATATGGGCTGCAATCCTTGTCACAGTTATTGGGGGAGTTATAATGGCAGGAGTTCTTGGTACCATGACATATTATGTGGTGAAGTCCAAAAAGTTTCGTAGAGTAAGGAAGAGAGAGAAGATGTCGAGGACTGGAACCATCTATTCCTCGCGTCACTCAGAGTCTGACTCAGAAGTTAACCGTATATATGCCCTGTGATGATAGTCTAGTTTGGAACTAGCCTCTGGTTCTCTGCCTTTAACATGAAGAAGAAAATCAATACAAGTGTAGTTGGTTCATAAGAGGTTCTAACCTATACATACAAAATTCAGGGACCCTAGTAATAGCATCAATGAGTGGACTTTTTTGAAAATGAAGTTTTGGGTGTCTCAAGGAGTACAAAGTTTTGCAGCAAAACTATTCATATCCTTAACCTTCAAAGGCAGAAAGTGAGAGATATCATTTGTATACGATACGGCGTACACATGGTATCAGTCTTCATTTGTAACTTATATAGGTTTCGTCACTGGTGATATGCTATTCGAATTCTAGCATAGATAGTGACTTGTTGATTAGTTGATCAAAATTTTGAATGTGACTTTACTCGACATTATTTGTCTGAAAAATGTGAGTGTATCTGATAAGTGAATGAAATCTGAAGCATTACATGTTGCGCATACAATCAGATGGCTGAAAAAACAATGTATTAGGTGGATGTTGCTTGAACTTATAAAAAAGTTGAGTTTGCTCCAAGAGGATGTCTCTGGTACAGGTTTCCGTTTCTACTTTTCCCTCATCACATGTTTCTTTTACTCGTGAAGTTTCTATTACGAAATTTCCTTCTAAGAGTGAGGCATCAGTTACAAATCCCATGATGGTGTTTAACAAAGCAAAAGCTTTAAGGAGAAAACACTGGAAGATAGTTTTTGCGTCACACTGACTGTTGAGGTTCTTGTCCATGCAGATCAGGGAGGACATACTCCACTTAGAGGATCCAAGATGTTGACAATGTTTCTACAGAAGGTACCCTTTTCCTTCATCTCTCTGCATATTTTCAGGTCAACTTTGATAGCACTTATCACATTATTGACAATTGGATGATTCCGTAAAAACAAAAGGCATCTGATTTGCACAATGTTCAAGAGGCCCGAGGCTCCTAAGCATTGAATACTCATATTTGATCCAAATATAATGACAGTGATTAGTTAAATTCAGTCACAAATAGCCAATTTGCAAGATTTGGCAACTTTAGGAGTTGATTAGTTGAACACGCTAAATGATTCTCTTTCTTACTTTCACCTGAGCTTGAGCCTATTAGGAAAGCTTGTACATTTTCAAAAAAAAGGTGGCTCATTTCCATCTTTCTGTTTTATCAGGATAAAAGAACTTTTGCTTTGGTGCAACCAATTTGGTGGATGGTGATCCCATAGCTTGAGTGGCATCTTTTCATGCACTGTTTGAAGCACTTTTTACATTCTCCACTTATTTGTTAGCTGAAGCTGGAAGTAAAGTCATGGCATGTTTTTCTTCCTCAAATTGGTGTCTGTATGTCAGTGTGAAAATGTGAGCTGGCTCTCCACATGGAACAGGTTTTAAGTTTCTGAAAACTTCTGTGCTCTAAGAGAAACAAAATTCATGTTTAACGAAGAAACAAAGCAGATATTGATGTCAAGAAATCAACTTCATGGTTGAGAGATTAGCCGTTATTTTTATATTTTGGAGTAATAGTTTTATTAGTCCCTGAATTTTGACCCGATTTGCTTTTAAGTACCTTAATTTTCAAAATGGTTCCCGTGGTCCTTTAACTTTAGTTTCATTTGGACAAATGGTCATGCCGTCAATTTTGTTAACTTTTTCTGTTAAATGCAGGGTCAAAATGGTATTTTTATATTAAAACCAAAAAAATGAATAAAAAATCATATCTTTAAAATAACAATAAAAGAAAATCAAATAAAAAACCAACAAAAAATAAAATAAAAATCAAGTTTGGGGAGAGTAGAAATCGGGATAAAGGGGGAGAGAGAAAGAGAGTTTAATTTTAATCTTATAGTTTTTTAATTTTTTTTATTCATATTTTTATCAATTTTGATACAAAAATACCATTTTGCCTCTGCACTTAATAGAAAAGTTAACAAAATTGACGGCAGAACCATTTGTCTTAACAAAACTAAAGTTAAAGAACCATGGGAACTATTTTGGAAATTGAAGTACTCAAATGCAAATCGGGTATAAATTCAGGGACTAATAAACCGATTAACCCTTTATATTTTCATTGTCCGCTAATTAAGATTTTGTGAGGGTGGGGATGACAAAATGTTGGGTGCTTCCCTTCAGTGTTCTTTTTAGTTGAATTATTATTGTCTTCTCTTACCAGAAGTCAATTATGGTTCCTTCATATCATAAGTCGTTAGAAAGACACAGGTGCTTCATGCGGTGTGGTCTACAGGAGGTCTCTCTGTGTGACGGCGGCCACCATGGCAAGTGAGCTACTCGGTTCCACACTTGTTCCCTGCAAAATAAATTGGTTTCCTTTGGGGACGATTTTCCTCTGACAGAAGTATCTAGAAATGCTTTCTAGGTTGGAAAAGTGTTTTTCAAAGAATCAATTGACCTTCCAATAAAATATTGTTGTGATTCTAACGAAAAAGCTTGGCACAAAAAAGCGCTTATGAGCAAGGAAACGTTTCTTAACGAGTAACCTACAATTAGGTGCTTTTCCAATAAGTGTTTCTGCAACTCGAATAACACATTTGTCCATTTCGATCAAACGTCGAGAAAAATGTATTTGGTGCGGAGAATAAATGGCCCAAGAATTCATAAGTATAAGTAGCAATTTTGTTTTCTTGGGCTATTGGTGGGTGCATCTCGACCGACCACCGAAAATAGAAAGATGCGTGAAACACTGAAGCCTGGTGGGTGATGGAAATATGAGGCCATGATTTTGCCGGATTCTCATTTATGTTCTTTGCCGGCCTTGACTTGTCTTTTACCCAAGTCAATGCTTTGGTATTTTTGGATCCTTCCTAAATCAACCCACTATTTGTCATTATACCAACAAAGCTATTTAATGTGCCCATGTCCTTTAGCCCACCTCAGACTGTAACTTCCAATGCCAAGTGGTAAATGTTGAGTAACAAAAGAATTTACTTAAACCATAATTAGTTTTGGAGGTGCGGGTTAGGCACGTTGATTAGAGTAATACGTCCATCGTTTTAAATTCAAGTTCGAATCCTCCTTCATGTAAATTGTATCCACACAAAATAATCAATGTTAATTTCTCTAAAGTGACATGTAGCATACTAAACCAAAATAAACATAACCATCCATTCCCATTTGGTATAATAGTATTCCTCCAATATGAAAAAAGAAAAAAGAAAAAAGGATAGTAAGTTCAAATAATCATCTCCATGATTAGCAAAACATGTGATTAACATTAATCCATATTTGATTTGTTGAGTTAAAAGCTATAGAATTTCGATTATGATTGGATTATTAAACTAATACTACTGTTTGTAAGTGGGGTCTAACCCAATAAAAAAGGATCTTGACTTGCAAAATATATCTGCATGACAAATTTATAATTTAAATTATCCTTGTATTCCAAAAAAAAAGCCCCTGAAATCACTGTTTAAAAAAAACAATCAAATCTCATTGATGATGCGTAACCGCGTTTATAGGCATGCGAGAAACACATAGGCGCGCGTCAAATTTCCATATTTGATGGTGGCGTGGTGAAATAGAAGTGGTCGTTGTCCAAAACTAGCCAAAAATTTAACTGGAGAGGGGAGGATAAAAAGAAACGAACGACATCTGTCTTTCTTGCAAGGGAGCCGAGGCAGACTCCTCTTTCTTCTTCATCCTCTAGTCTAGTGAGCCATCAACATCTCCTTTTTTTAAAAGTCTTGTAATCTGCTGCACTCCACTGAACTTCACTTTTGGGCTCTCTCAGTTTTCACACTTTCAAAAAGGTTTCATTTCATATGCACCATTTTTGTTTCCATTTTTGCTTTTGAGTATGTGAGATGAATTACTTGGGTCCTCTCATCACTTCAGTTTATGATTTGGAGGAAGAAAGAAGCCATGTTCTTGCAAACCCAAGAGCAAAATGGGCAAGTCCATACATTTTGTTTCATAAAGTTCACTTCTTTGATTAGGTATAGTTTTAAATTAGTGGTCTTGGTTATGTATTTTTAATCTTGGCGGTAGGATTGCATTAGATTTATTGGTAAATTTAATATGCAGATTACATTCAATTCGACGGCTTATATTAGAAATATGTAACTAATCCTTAACATAAAATACTTATTGAAGAATCTTCTCAAACTCAATATGCCCAACTGTAGTTTTAACTTTTGTTTTGGATGACTTTATGCATTATTATAATTTGATTTCACACTGCAAACACGGTTTCAACTTTGAAGACTCACTGCTTTTGTTCTCTGCTTTTTGCCCTCTTTTTTATGATGACTGTTTTGCAATGATGGGTGATGAAAAATTCGTGTATATAAATAATCAGAGAGAGAGAGAGAGAGAGACAAATTACAATTGGGCTTTACTTAAATAATTTGAATTATTTCGGTGCAGAAGATGTCAGTGTGTTTGTTATGGGTATCAAGGAATCAAATTTCCAGATTTCCCACGTGCAAACTCATGGAATCATCTGAATCATCTGAATTATCTTATCCTCGTCATTCATAAATTGGTCTTCTGGGGTTGCCATGCTTGACTTTTGGTCTTCATGGTGAAAAGGGAAAACTTTAATTTTAAAGTTGATCAAACAGAATTGGAATAGAAATTGAACAATGGAAGCTCCAGTGAGGCAACAGAGCTTCAGTGAGAAGAAGATGACTAAGCAGTTGACAGGAAAACGTGAAGACACTCCCTTGCATTTGGCAGCAAGGCAAGGAAATTTGGGATTGGTCATAGAAATCATCTCTAATTGTGGGGAGGCGGATTTGAATGAAGTGTTGTCGAAGCAGAATCATTCGGGTGAAACCGCCTTATATGTGGCAGCTGAATGTGGTTATGTTGATTTGGTGAAGGAAATGATGAAATACTATGATATTGGTTCAGCTGGCATCAAAGCTAGAAATGGCTTTGATGCATTTCACATTGCTTCCAAGCAAGGGAACTTAGGTAAGCCTCTATGGATGTTTCCAAGTTTAGTCACCTTGTTCCGTCCTTTAATATGATGTTAATTTGCACCATATACAATAATCACAAAGGAAATAGTTTCATCTTATTGCATAAAATTCTTTACCTCATTTTCATTCGTGAATTTTGTAGGAGACTAGGAAAATTTGTAAATAAAGATTGAAATTGAAAAATAATAACAGTATTGTGGCTTACCTAGTAACCTGTAATTTTTGGAGTAAATCATCTCAAATCGTTGTTCTGTTGCTGAATTGCAGAGGTGCTGAAGGTCCTCATGGAGGCCATTCCAGAACTTTCGATGACCGTTGATCACTCAAACAGCACAGCATTGCACACTGCTGCAGCACAGGGCCATATTGAAGTGGTTAATTTCCTCCTGGAGACCGGTTGCAGATTGGTGTCCATAGCACAACGCAATGGGAAAACTGCCTTGCATTCTGCAGCAAGGAAAGGGCATTTGGAGGTGGTCAAGGCCCTTTTGAGTAAAGAAACTGGAATTGCAACAAGAAATGATAAGAAGGGGCAGACAGCTCTCCATATGGCAGTCAAGGGACAGAATGTTGAGCTGGTAAATGAGCTAGCGAAGGCAGATCCTTCCTTGATAAACGTGGTCGATAACAAGGGCAACACTGCCTTGCACATAGCAACCCAGAAAGCTCTAGTTCAGGTAATAAAATGTGTTCTTTTTGGCATTTAAAACATTTCAAAGAGAGATGAGCCTATGCTTATTACTAAACTGTTCTTTCTTTATGTGCATAATAATCTTCATATAAAGTCGAATTGTGACAATGAGAATGAGGTCCAATTGGGCATAGGAACATAATACTTAAATGGTCATTTGATTCCTCATATGGTTAAGCCCCTGAGATCATACTTTTTTTGCAGATTGTGCGGGTGCTGTTAAGTTATAAGGGAGTGGCCGAAACCACCATTAACAAATCTGGAGAAACTGCTCTTGACGCTGCTGAGAGATCGGGGCACTCACTGATCGCTGCTATTCTAGTAGAGCATGGCATTGAAAGTGCCAAATCCATAAAGCCACCAGCTTTAAACACAAACCGTGAACTCAAACAAACTGTAAGTGAAATAAAACACGAGGTGCATGACCAGCTTAAGCACACAAGACAAACACGAAAGCAAGTGCATGGTATGGTAAAGCGGCTCAGCAAAATGCATTCAGAGGGACTAAACAATGCAATAAACTCCACCACAGTTGTGGCTGTCCTCATTGCCACTGTTGCCTTTGCTGCAATATTCACTCTCCCGGGCCAGTACCCTAAACCCCCTGAAAAAGCTCCTCCCGGAAATATTGCCCTCGAAGAAGTCCCTCCTGGATACTCCCCTGGAGAAGCGAATATTGCCCCCAGAACAGAGTTTGTAGTCTTCTTTATCTTTGACTCTTTTGCTCTCTTCATATCATTGGCTGTTGTGGTGGTTCAAACTTCAATTGTTGTTATAGAGAGGAAGGCCAAGGAGAAACTGATGACAGTCATAAACAAGCTAATGTGGATGGCTTGTGTGATGGTTTCAGTGGCATTTCTTGCACTGTCATGTATAATTGTGGGAGAAGAGAAATGGTTGGCTGTTGGAGTAACAGCTATAGGGACAGTGATTATGGGGACGACATTGGGAACAATGTGTTATTGGATGATTGCGCAGCGAGTCGAAGCTTCTAAAATGCGTAGCAGCACTAGGAGGTCATCGATGAGCAGCTGGTCACACTCACACTCGTGTTCTTTCTCGGTGATGTCAGATTCTGAGCTTCTCAACACTCAGTTTAAGAGCAAGAAAGTCTATGCAATTTGATATGGGATATGTTACATATAAATTGCCTGTCTCCTAATTTGTCTGTCTCCTAATTTGTTTTCTGGTCCCTGATGTATATAAGTGATGTAGAACATAATCTCAGCCATTCTCAATTTGGCAAGTAGAAGTTGATGTTCTACAAGATGGCCAGTTAAATATGTAATAGCAGGGCTTTTTCTTTCAAGCATATTGAGAAGATATATTTTCCTTGATCCAGTTTTGTAACTTACAAAAGTATGAGGTTTTCATTCTATTTTTATTTTTTTTTTATATACTAAAATGTATGTATATATGCATATTATACATCCAACTTATACTTGTTTCCAAAAGCCCATGACGACTAGATCATCCAATTATGTTTTGGATTGCATGGCATCATTTGGATGAAGTGACTCAGCTGAGAAAGGAGCAAGACTTGGAAATCCACCTTAGCTGTAACATGATGATATATTTGGAGTTTTGGACCATTCTACCAAGTCCTTATGCAGAAAAAGTATTTCTTTTTTGAAGTGTACATGCCTTTAAGCCTTTTCCCCCCCTTAAAATGGGTAAACAGGATAAAAGAGAAGCCTTTTTCGGGGGTAAACAGGATAAAAGAGAAGCCTTTTTCCTGTCTGCAACTCTTTTTCTCATTTTATAGGTGGTCATGTTAATGAGGACATGCACCAGAATAAAAGTTGAAGAAGATGACAAGGTCATTGCAGAAAAACATTTAGTCCAGAAATATCTCTGCAAGTGCAAGGAAATAATGTTGATGCCTTCAATCTCTCCAAGCTGACACTACCCACATGCAGACATGCTCCACTTGCTCACCGGTCCCACCAAATGCCACATATACATCTCATACCCTCCATTAAGATAAACACTAAATATCACAGTTTTGTTACTCCTACCAATCACAACATGCCACGTGTGATAAGTTTTTACGAGATAATCTATGATTCCTATTTCCATTTCACATAAGTTTTTCTGCATCATTAGAACATGCTTAGTCTTTTATTTTTGTTTTTTCTTGTTCATGTGGACAAATGAAGTCAATAGAGAAAGATTTTATGTATGAGGAGAGAAAGAACAATTTGTTCCTTATGTGATGCTAAGAGCTCTGGCCTCTCCAAATTCCAAAATCATAATATACTTTTTCTCAGAAACACCAATAATTAGTCTATTGGTCCCCATTACATTTCCAATATAAGTGCCTTAAATTTCCAACATATTATAGTGTTGAAATTTCCATTCCCTCAATTTATGATATCAGAGACCTCTGCTTTCTAACAAATATGATCTTGTCTGGTTTAGTGACATATCAATCTGAACAGGACATAAATACAAGAAAGGCCATAAAACTTAAAGGCAGCTGATAACGCAGATAGTTTTCTAACTTTTTCACCCTCATTTTACTTGTAGATAGAGAAGCTGTTACTAATAATTTCTAACATGCTCATCCTTTCCTCGAGAAAAACTTAGTTGCAATGGAGATAGCACCCCGATTAATAATATTAAGCAACATAGAAGTATTATCACACATGTTATAGCATTATTGGCCGAACATAGCAAAATAGTGTTATATCCATTTCATAAAAATCTTTCTCCTCATCCTCAAGAGGCACAAGACCTATCCTTCTCGACTTTGGCATAGACAACCGTGTTGATGTTATGGTGGGGATATGAGTTTCTTGTTATATATGCTTGTATTGTATGTATTTCCTACCTAGGGCTCTACAAATGAGTTTCATACATCTTGTCCTGTCAAAAATCTAGCAGACACATTTTTTGAAATGAATGTTCAGTCAAAATCAAAAGACAAAGAAAAAGAATGGAATGCTAAAATGTTCTTGGCCTGAAAATTGCCATTTTCAATTCATCTTTTGACTTCAGTAATAGTTTTTGTGTGACATTGCTGTCACATTCCTTTTTATTTATTTAAATACATTTCTGATACACGTAACATGCCTCTGTGGATGCTCTGCAGAAGCAGACAGGGAACACTGTAACTATAGTTTTCAATGCAGTAAGATGAATTCAAACACAACAAACTTGGTGTTAATTTTCCAGGCTGAACTGCTGGAGAACAATTATTGTGCTTCTTTTAGAAAAAAAAAAGTATTTTAGGATGTGACTTACGCTGCACTCGAATTCGAATTTTTCTCTCGTAGTTTAAATTAGTTTAAAATAAATTATTATTTGAAAAAAGAAAAATTAGGAAGTGACCTTAATCATGGGGAACATCTGTTCCCCTATAGAGATTATGAGATCACCCGATAATTAGGAAAGTCACCTTAATGACAGAGAAAAGATAAATGGGTTATGTGTCCCTAACTTCTATGCAGTACAGTAGTGACCAGAAGTCTAGAAGAGAAAGAACAGTAGAACAAATAACCCACAGTTCTTTTGGGTAAATGTAAAACTAAAAAGTCTAAAAGGACGATGATGGTTTTATCCAAAAACAAAAAAGAATGATGGACATAAAGCCTGAAACTTTCATTGAGAATCTAGTTCAGGAGAAAAGCAGCTTATAGAAGCCAGCTAGCTGCTGGTGTGGACAAACACCTAGCTAATTTTACCGTACCCGAACCACTAGGAAAGTTTGAGTCACTCACTTTACAGAAAAAGGTTTCTATTATTTTGGGGGACTTTACTAGTTGTGCTAACACATTTTCAATTTCTTTCCATTACTTCTGATATTTCCAAATTGTTTCCATTTTCAGCATCAATTAACTCTAAGAGCACTTCCACTTATTTGTCATGGTAAAGAACAAAGAAAGACAAGGATTATTACTATTCATGTAAATAGTGATAGTCCTTGCAAAATGCTTATTGTATTTTCACGCATTACTATAACAACTCAAGAACAACCACTATTCACATGAGATATGAGGAGATAAATTTATATAGAATGTTGGTGTGATAAGTAAAGAATATGGTTACGTATTTATATAATAAAAAATTCTGAATTTTTTTCAATTTTTTTCAATTTTTTTAAATATTTAAATTAGTTACTGATGTCATTATGAAGTCAGCATTACATCAATTGCTCAGGCAACAACATGGGTTGATTTTGCCTGAGGGCTTGCCCAGGTTGGTGGGCACCACGCCTTGCCCAGGCTTGCCTTTGCGCGTTGGAGTCGTCTTGTGGGCTAGACCTTGTCCTCCCTGGGCAAAAGACTTTCCGCTGAAAGTGCCCTAAGGGAAGTCCGAAAAAATCCACTAGTGTAGTGATTTGAAGCAATTGTTTCTTCAGAAAAGATTATAGGTTCAAGTCTTCGCATAAATATAGTGTATGAGTTTAGCATATTATTATCTTTCTCAATAGAAAAAGGACACCCAAAAATCAAACTCTAAGGGAAGTCCAACTTGCAACAGTTTATAGATTTCTTGGCGTGTTCAAGGCTTATGGACTATCTTAAAGATCAGGTACGTTTAAACCATGTAGTTGTGACTTTTTTCTCCACATTATTCAACATGGAGATATCGGACTAGAATTTATAGATCCATTGGTCACCAAAGTTATATAAAACAATATAATGATCTTTAAAATGTCTTCGTTGGGTCATATCTTGATGACTTTTTTAAATAAAGAGGGGAGCAAGTCATTTGTCACACGCAATAATTAATGACATTAATGCATATTATACTAAGTAACAGAGATAATCAAACCAACTCAATTGTAACTACAAAACTTCTGATGTAACAAAAGTTGAACCAGTGAAAGTGGTTTTAAACTTTTTTTTATTTGAACAGTAAAATCCTCTAAATGAATGCAGGCCAAGAAAGTCTGATGACTCTGATCAAACAGTGCTGGAAAAACGTGCAAATGCCTGTACATCAATCACACTGCATATTAAATTAAAATGAAGCCCAAATTCAAAAGAGATTAACAGGAAAACTTGGTAGTGGGAAACATTTGAAATTCTCAATCATATAATGTAATCATATTCATGTGTGTGTCTCTCATATCATTCATTCGATGTGGCCTGGTGAGATCTCTTGACCCCCACAAACTGCATCCTTGAAGCAGACAGTGAACAGAACCCATGACCTTCATTTGCACTCTTTCTTGAGCTAAACAGCTGCTGGGACTGTTTGCAATGAGCAATTGCTCCCTCTATTGAGCTCTCAAGCTCTGAATTTGCACTGGTACTTCTCTTCAGCAACTGCATATCAGAGAACCCACTTGAGCTGAATGAGAAAGAAGAAGATGAAGATGAAGAAACAGAGGAAGTTGTGGATGAACACAAGGATTTTGGTGCAGATGGATATTGAATGGCCCCAGAGAATGACTTTCTGTGGGTATTGGCATTTTCCTCGGCCATTTCTTTCTCAATGCTTTTCATGAGAGTAGTTGATGATATTTGATATCTGCCATTGTCAATTTTCCCAAAAGGGTTTTTCTTGGCCACCTTCATGTACTTATTTGAGCAAAAGTCCTTGACTTTGGAACCATTTTCTGCTTCTGCATTTCTTGCTGGCTTTGCACAAGAGTAGTCATCTGCACAAGTGGGCTTACTGAACAAAGATTTAACATATGCCCTTGAAGCCTTGAGCTTTTGACCCAAAGAAGACTGCTTGATCTGCTTGAGCTTTGTGGACCAAGATTTCTTTGGATGATCATGACCACCAATGAAATTAATACACATTTCAGCTGTCCATTCAGAGATGTACTCATCTGAGGTTAGCTCACTGCTGACCCTGCAAGACTCTGACGGTGAGATATTGCAGGACCTATCCAATGGGGTGCTTGTATTGGTGGAAGCTGTGATTGTAGAGCTATTGATGAAGGGAATGCTGAAGCTGTCTTCAATGGCTTCTTGGGTTTTGTTCCCAAGTGAGGTGTTTGAGCTCTGAAGGATCTTTTGGACCATCTGTAAGCGAGGTGGGAGATGAAGAGGAAGGAGCTTACCTTTGTAGAAGAGCTCATCAGCTGGGGATGTTGTAGTTTCTTTATCTTGAGAAACTGAGGACATTTGAAACTCAAACTCTCTGGTTTGTGGTGGAGAGCCAATGGAATAACAGAAGAAGTTAGAGGAGGAGCTTACTTCCATGTCTATGTAGTCTTCATCTGTATTTTCACCTGAGGCTTGGCTTCTGGCCATCTCATGTAACCCTGCTCACTCTCTCTCTCTCTCTCTCTCTCTCTCTCTGTGTATATGAGTGAGTGTGTGTTTGTGTGTGAAGATGCTTATGGGAAGGAGAGCTTGGTGAAGGAAGGGGCAGAGCACCCTTTAAAGTAAAGGTATTGCCAAGTTAGAATAATAAATAATAGTATAATAATTTTTCTCTTTCAATATCTTGAATGCTTCCAAGAACTAAAATGCAGAAAGAAAATAACCATAACTTTTTCCTTTTGGGCTAAGAACATTAATTTGTAGCTTATTCTTGTATTTTGGGCTAAAGAACAATAGTTTTGTAGCTTCAATAGAGTCCAATCACAGTTTTTTTAAACCGTCCCATGAGATTTTAATGTTGTGATTATTGACAGTTTCCTGAGAAATTATAGTTTTCTGAAGGCAGATTTGAACCAACCAAATTTTGACACATAGCTGCTTATAATCAAACCATCAAATCAAACTTTTGTAATGACAAGACTGTAGAGCGTGATTAGTGGGATGACATGGCTTGAACATCCCGATATATGTACGTTTTTCTTACTCCACATCCACTCTTACTGTAAATGCCTTGAATTTGGATTCTTCAAATGTTTGAGCACAAAGCTTAGACTTCAAGTACAAGATGTTGACAGGGCAGAGCTTCTGTTTTTATTGAGAGTTTCAATGTAAGCAACATACCCCATCTTTTGAACACTGTTAAGAAAATGAAAGTACATTGACGATTGAAGGAGAGAGAGAGCAAATCAAACTTCTGAGAAATGAAATCTAATCTGAAATCTTGATATCCATCCAATTCTATATGGGAATTCTAAATGGATCACTTCTCTTAATTAAGTTTGTGCTTCCTTTTCACTGTTTAGGTTATTTGTAGCACTTTTGAATTTTCCTCAAAGATTGAACCCATATTTTAGGTTCTATGACAAATACCATCTGTAACTGTTTTATTTTCCTTTATAAAAAAAACAAAAAGAGAATCAGCCAACACGATCTAGCCCAAAAGAAAAGAACTTTGCCTTCCTTACGGACAAGAGATCTCAAATTCCAACCTTCTTTCAAAATAATGCACCTCATGTTTATATGCCAATTACATGTATAATTATGTTATTTTTCTGCAACATCCACTAACCTCCCTGCAACCAAGATTTGAATTTGAAAACCATTTTGTGTATTTTTAATGTTTGTCTGGGCAACCCACTTCTCGAAATCTGGTTTTCTGTACTCACTCACAATTCTATAATCAGTGGAGGGGAGAGAGAGATTTTTCATTTCATTTTTTTCATCAAAGAACACAAAATAAAAAATTATATTGTCTCCGCAACAACAACTATCATGGGCTATCATATGTGGATGTCCTTATCTAACCTAGTCAAAATTGTTGCAAAGATTTAACCTCATCATCATCATTGTTTATAATATCTGTCTTTGGAATTTCAAACTGTTGACCATATTAACATGTAAAAACAACCCACAAGGTCCAACTTCATGGCCAGTAAAAAACATCTGAGAACAGAACTTCATAATATTTGTTTAGTCAGTGTCTTAGAAATTAGAATAATGTAAAAAGGATTTTGTATTTCATATTTAATTTAAGAGTCTACATCATCTTCCCAATAATGTATGAGGTCATTTGCTTATTTTGTTCGTCAACATTAGCTTTTACCCAACTCTTTTTCCTGTTCTTTTTTTCTTCCCTATTTTGTAGACATGGGTTTTATTGTCAACTTTTTTATTGACCTAGTTGGTAAAATAGTATTTTGGCATGGATTGGAGGGCCTGCCATGGAGCCATTAAAAGGTACAAAAAGGTAGAAGCTCACTGCCAGTAATGGTAGCCGTCACGTGCCTACACGAGACAGACCATATTATGATATTAATAATCTTACTAACGCCTGATCAAGAGGTCACGTGATGCTAATAATCTTAAGAGATGCTCGAGTTCTGGTCCTCCTAGCCACATGATTGATCTCATTTTAACTAATGTGACTGAAAAACTCCATCGGCTTTATGAATATGAGTTTATGTCAAAGCTCACTAGGTTTGCCACTTTTGCGAAGTCTATTTTCTTCGCAAGAAATACTAATGACAGTCGCCAGCGTAGTGATGGCAGTAGGTCTCATCACCCATCAGTGGATGATAGCCACCCCCACCTCACGTGTAGACGACGTTCGCTATCACACATCTCTCTTCCATATGCAGCAGATGTCCTGTAATCAAGTGTTGCTCACATGATCAGTGAAATCAATTTCTTTGCTCTATGCACAATATGTTTCAAACAGACCTGGAAGAAGAAGTTGCATGGTTGTGGTATCTATAAACAGGAGAAATTAATTTGCTTTTAACTTTTTAAGGTATCTACATCTTGTAATCAAAGATAAGAGAATTTACACACTTCGATAAACCTAAGCACTCGAATGTTTGTCCACTTTTTATTTACAACCTATGAGGAGTGTTGCCTGTAAATACATAGCATTGCATCTTGTCTGGAAAAGAAAGCTACTAACTTGCTTGTTCCACTAGACATGCCATAATCCATCGCTGTTATGAGATCAAAATGCACCAGTATACATATTCGGATATTCCACCGTACGAATTTGGCCTATTTCCTGCTGGTCAGCTAGGGGGTTTTAGGTCCTTTTCGAGTTCATCAAACTCCCAGTCATTAATCTCCTCTGTTGAGCCTTCTTTGCCAACCTTCCCATGTTCTGGCTCTAGTTTGGCCAATTCTTCTTTTGGGTTTAGTGTCTTGTCTCCCTTAATCAAGGAAGAATTGGATACTTTATCCTGTTTGAGTTCTGGAGTCCCAGTGGTCAATGGAGGGGCCTTACCATGTTCTGGTTCTACTTTTGCCAATTCTTCTTTTGAGTCTACTGTCTTCTTCTCCCCTTTAATCAAGGAAGAATTGGATACTTCATCCTGTTTGAGTTCTGGAGTCCCAGTGGTCAATGGAGGGGTCTTCCCATGTTCTGGCTCTAGCTTTGCCAGTTCTTCTTTTGGGTCTAAAGTCTTCTCTCCCTTAATCAAGGAAGAATTGGATACTTCATCCAGTTTGAGTTCTGGAGGTCCAGCAGTCAATGGAGAGGTGGTCAATGGAGAGGCTGTCAATGGAGAGCTAGAGGTAGGAGATGGAATTATTTGGGGCCTATCACTAGACGGTGTCTCTGGTCTTTGTGGTGAAGCTTCGATTTCTAATGTCGGTCTGTCAATGGATTCAAATTCATCTTTTATTTTTTTGAGGGCATCAAAGAGGTCTTTGACCTTCTGGTCATCTCTCCTGGATCAAGAGTGTACCACGTATCATATCAAGGGAGTGATGCTATAAACATAGAGGTGTACCTAATGGCAGAAGGGAAAATGACAGCATAGACGAGAGTGTACCTGAAAATGCCTTCAGTTTGAACGTAGAACTGCCTTTTCATGGTCTCCACTACACTTAAGGTGGTCAGAAACTGAAATGACAAAGGGAAATTAGATTCAGGAATATTTCATGTTGATATATCGGTTCAAAGCACAATGAATGAAGAAATACAAGATTAATACGTACATGCAAAAGTGGATGTGATCTTAAAGAATTTGACTGAAAATTGCACTTATCAAAGGATTAAAAAAACCATGGAAAATGTGTGCATACCTTTGCTTCCATGTCCAAATATTCCTCTTCAAGATTTTTTCTTGGGTTATTTACTTTTGAAATTCCATCATCTATACGAGGTGATATATTTGCTCTGATATAAATAAACAATCAGAGGCTTGATAAAACTCTGTAAAAGAAAAGCTAAGAGAAACAGAGAAAATTACCCTTGACTTGACCTCAAGCTCTCCACGAGATTCTTAATACGAACGATGGATGATCCCAATCTTTCCTAGTTATGAACAAGACAGGCACACCAATAAGAAGGTGAAAAAAGAAAATTATAGTAATAGATAAAAGTGAATGTGATGCACTATTTAAAAGAACATATAAGAAGAAAACTATTACCTTGTAGGTAGAGAGAAGTTGGATTACCAAATTCACAAAATGGTCTCCATATCTCTCCAGTTCATCACTTGAACAAGAATAACCAAATATCATTAAATATGAAGAACTCATCATAAACTAGGGGATGGACACAACAGTGCAAGTACAGAAAACATTAAAGAGATCATATCATAAGATATTAATTCCATTTCAAGTTTTCAGAATACAGTAATCCAACATGAAATATTGGCATCAGATTCATTTGCTGATCAGTGTAAATAAGATCTACATACTTGACCTGCTTCTCCTTTTTCTCTGTGTACGAGGTCTGGAGAAGCCATGTATCTTCCAAAAAACTAATCCAAGTATTGACAACATCAACTTCTGTTTTACAGGAAGCAATGGATCTTGACAGCTCATCTTCCTGTGATTAAAGAAAACAGATATTATAGATACTCCATATTAAATGCTCATCCAAAGTACATCTGTAGAAAACCATTCTTAATGTATGCATTCTAAATGTGACCTAAGGCATAACAAAAAACCTATAATACCTTTGATTTTATGTGTACAAGAATCTGATTGCTTGCTTCATCAAACTGTTCTCTTTCTTCCCTTGCATTGTGAAGGCGTGCACGAACGGCCTTCAATGAAATAATCACCTGTAAAAAATGTTCAGCCGTATATATATACTCCCCTATCAAAAGAATATGAGAAAACACAATAGGACTTATTTTGCAGGCTATAGAATTGGCAGGGATGACATTTGCAGTTCACCTCTTCTGATGCTCACACCAAAACAAAAAGAAAATGCATATGTATACTCTCATGAACACCCTTCAACTTGTTTAAATAGGCTCTGTGAATGGGGACAATTTTTTCATTAACGAGAACGCACCACTTCAGTTGATCATCATCAATATGAATATCACAGAGTACATTTTACCTAGAAGCCTAGAACTAACGATTAATTAACCGCTATTGGAAATGACTGCGATCTCCTAAAGTGCACTATCTCTTTATATATAACAGAGGAGGAACCTTTTTCAGTTCTTGTTGGAGTTCTTCCCTTTGTCTCTCAAGTTGTCCGATCTCTGCCACTAATTCCTGAAAAATGCCAAGTTACTACAATTTGAGGATGTCAACAAAAAAATGGATCACAACCAAACAAAATTTATTCCAGTAAACAGTCCACTATATAGACAGTAGGCCTCAACCATATGTGACATAAAAATTTAACAAGTCTACTAGACAAAAAAGAAGTCATATATCAATTCTGAAAAATTAAATTACAGATTATTAAGATGTTCTTAAATCACATTTCTATACATATTAACAATGGGTACAAAAATTTATCAGCTATCATTGTGTGGGAAGTCTACAGTTTTTATTTAAGCATCTAAATAAGTTGACACGTGCCAGTGTGGGCAAAACTTGCATGATAAGGTTAATCCTCAAAGAAACAAAAATTAGGGCTAAATTCATCAAACAAATAGTAAAAGGCAAGGTTCAAATTTTATAATAGCTAAAAGAACAGTCTGAGATTAAATCCATTCTGTTGAATACCACAAATTCTGAGCAACTGAAGCCCATTTAAATATATAATGTACAGATAGATAGGCTTCAAGACATATTAATTAATCTATCATTAACTGGAAATGCCTATTCAATCGAGACTTATGATATATCTGTGCAAAAGAATTCATTAGTTGAATGGATTCACATAGTTCTTTCACATTCTCTTTTGAAAAAGAGGGAAATAAGTCTTTTGAGCCAGTATACCTTCTCCTGTTGGCTTACTTCATTAGCTTTAGCTACACGAAAGTTGAGTGCTTCTTCTTTCTGAAACCTGCTTGAAGTATTGAGAGAAAGAATAAAAACCATTTAAGAAAATAAAGATTAAGGAAACACCAACTGGACCTAATTTTCACATTTTCTTTGTCAAATAGCAATTAATCAAATATCAAACTGGAGAGGTGTGTGCTGACATGCACCAAAAATGTAAAGAGCTAAAGTGCACTTTTTTGTTTTTTTTTAAAAGAAACGAACTTTTATTGAAGAAAACATAAAAGATACAACAGAAGTGGCCAAGAAGCCACCAAAAAAAAAAAAAAAAAAAAAAAAAAAACATCTAACACTACAAGATTGCGGCTTTCCAATCTAAATAAATGAAACGAAAATTAATCTCCCTAAGAAATTAATGACAACCATCAGATTAATCTACTTCAACACTATGTTCAGCAAGCAGACCCCTTTACTGATGAAAAAGGTCCTTTACGGTCCATGCACAATATGAGAATCCATTTTATCAGGTAGGAAAAGAAGGAAATAAACATATGCTAATTCATTTAAACTGAAAATTCTCGGGAAAACTAGGTCATGGACAAAAAACTGTTTCACCATGGATGTGCGTCAAAGCATCTATTTTCTCAACACATGCTATACACGGACAAAAAAACAATCATGGAAACCTGCATACAACACTAGCACACATAGACACAAGCAAGATGCTTTAAAATACAATTTGAAACCTGTGGTCTAAAATGCGCTTTTCAGCTTGTGAGGTGGAGTTAGCAAGAGATTCTGAAAATACTTTTAATTTTTCAACCTGCAATATAAATTAAAACAGGGCAGTTAAATACAAATAAGAGAAGACCTGGCCTGAGAAGATGGGGCTAATTGTCTAAACATATGTAGTGCCCCTCAAAGGCATAGCTAGGCTTCTTATGCAGTAACCATATTTAAAATAATAATAAAAACACAGAAACTGAGAAGAATGTTCAGATTAATTTTTATAAGATGAACTGAAAATTTGTAGCTTTGTTCTTCACACAGTTTCTCTAGATTGCGTTTAGGATACGTTTCATGGATACCATATAATGTTTGACCTCACTGAACTGTTAAAAACTGTTAAATCAAACCCACTTTTAGGTTAAGTTGTTTGTCAAACCCTGAATCAGTCTAGAACATTCAGAACTGTCAATTCCTCTTCGGTTACAGTTCAAAGAAAAGGAAAAGAGGAGGGGGGGGGGCCGGGGCCGGGAATGATATCACATGGAGTATACCTTTTCACAATGCATCTCGGGCGAGTCCCCATTGCTCAAGGATTTCTTCTTTAATAATAGATCCTCCAACCTGGAACATAGTTGAATTTCGACAAGTGCTTCTTTTAAATTCTGCACGGAAATCAGACCTTTCAGTTCAACAAGTCATATACACTTAGTTATCCTAATTCTTTAGTTGATAAATATTTAAACAGTTAGGGAGTTAGGGCATGTATCATATTTGAACAGTTGAATTTCTACAAGCGCTTCTTTTATACTGAAACAGAGATTCTGATAACACTTTTAATTTGAATGTGAATAAAATAAAATCATCTCAAATAAAGCTGTGCATTTATGGGATGTGTATTTGAATGTGTGCTTGTACCAGCATAAATAAAAAGATCAAGTTTACCTCTATTGTTGCATCCCTTTCCTTCTCAGATGATTTTTCACAACCTTCACTTAGAGGCTTTTGGTGTGCCATCACTTTATCAAGTTCTTCCCTTATACTGCAGGCTTCAGCATCTATTCTGAGAGCAGAGAACAAAAACAGGTGGAGGACAAGATTAGGTGAAGTAACAACTGGATCTTATTAAAACTTAAGCTAATAATGACTGTCTAAGAATGGAAACACGCGGATTCCAAACATTCACCAAAGGAGATCGAATAGAGGGTATGCAAATAAAAAACTCTGCTGTACGTTATTGTCCTCTACATAATAAACTAACAAAGAAAAAGGAAAACCAAACTTCAAGAGCACAAAATGCAGTGGTATGGAAGGATAATTGTAAAGAATCATGTTTAACAAGTTTGGAGTTTCATTGATCACATGTAGACAGAGAGAGACAGAGACAGAGACACAGAGAGAGAGAGAGAGAGAGAGAGAGAGAGTGAGCAGCAGAAAATATACATATTATGAATTCATAATGCTGATTGATCTGTTTGATCAAAGTCCGAGCATGCAACAGTCACTTCAGTATATAATATCTACCAGCATATGAAAAAACAAATTTAATATATCAAGGCATAAAGTGGAGCTACAAAAATTCTGTTTCTTAATCACAGAAGAATCAGCATAGCACAAAACATCAAAAACCAATAAGAACAGTCATTTTCATTCCAAATATCTCTTAGTTTGCATGTCAATGCCCAAACACGCAGCAAAGAAAAGAAAAAAAAAAATGTTCCTCAACCACCTTGCAAGATCGGCATTTATTTTCAGCCCTGCAATTGCACCTTGAGCAAATTGGAGCAATTCTTCTCGTTTTATCTGAAAACAGAAGTAAAAAGAAAAGTAGATCAGAAAGGGACGCATGCATTAAACTCAAAATTCTTAAATTGCAACATAATTTGCATAAGGTTAGAAATGTACTGTTTCTGGCTTATGAAAAAATTATGTAACTTTTCATATGAGTAGAAATATGAAGATGGCAGTTCAAGAAACAGGGGGCGAAAAGGGAATGGTTTCTTGGGAACTGAAGCCTTCAAATGATAATATTAATATGTAACTTTTAATAAGAAGCACCTTCAATGATTAGAACGTCGATTGGACTGTGACAAGAAAAATTCAAGCAAAACATTTGCAAAAGCTGAATATTTAGGCCATTCTCAGATGTCTGATCCCAAAAGTACTCAGAAGGCTTACAGCCTTAAGTTAACCCCATTCATGCTGAATTCATGCATATGCCTGTCCTTACCAGTACTTCATCTTGATAGTATGAAAGTGCTGCTGCCAAATTCTGTACACTGCTCATTACTACATTATGTACCTCCTTTCCTCCTGTAAGACAGAGCCTGTATATGGTACAAAAAAATTCACTTCATATTATCCGTAAAAGCAATCTTTAGGAAAATTATCTTTTTTTTATTGACTAGTTTTTTGGTCAACCGAACAGAATCTTTCTTGCCGTTGTTATGGACTAAAAATGTAATTTCAAGGACCTAAGTTATCCCAAAGAAGTGGTAATCAGCCAATATGAGAATATTAGAAGAGTGAGAAAAATCACCCATATATCTCCAAAAGTAGCGAAACTTCTTCCTCATTTGGTTCTTCAAGAATCTGAGTCATACAAAAGAGTTAACCTGCGGTTAAACTCCATGGATCAGCAAATACAAAGCCCAACCAATGTATGCAGAATGGCACTAAAACTCAAGGGAAAGATTGAAGGGAGAAATCTAAATATTCTACAACTTTGCACACAGATTAGAGGGAGGAGGAAAAAAACTTCAACAAATTAGAACCATTTCATTTTGACTTTCCGTGTAAAACAAAAGAAGAGTTCTTTTCTACTTAAAATGCAATTATTATGCACCTCTTGGTGACCCTTGATTGCCGTTTGTTATTAGATGACCCCATGACTTCACTCATCATATAAGCACTAGGGGATTAGCCTTGTAATTGGTAAAATAAGCAAACACTTCCATCTATGTCAACCAAGTCATTTAATTAAGATCAAAATTAGAGAGCATGATCCATTCTCAGCACTTGTCTATACAAGAAGACTGGTATGATGCATATGAGAAAACATTAATAATTTCTCAACTTACCATTGATAATGTTATGCCTTCAAGAGCTTGGCTATGTAGAAAGACATCGCGAAAAGTTTTTGGTTCATCTCCCATATCAGAGTCAATGTAATAAACCTGTCTCAAACAGTAACACACAAGAATTACAAAGATAGAGTAACCAAAACAACAAAAACATAACCGTAGAGTGCATCAGGGTTTACCCACCAGCGTAGGTCTTTTTGGCGATTCCATGGATTCATCAAAGTTAAGTTGGTCATCAGGGCTTCTTTCATTGTTCACATTGTAAAGGGTGGACAGTCTCTCTATTTCTTTAAGTGCAACCAACCACCTCCTCAGTAGCTGAACCCTTTCTACCCCTCTACAGGAAACAGACACCTCTTCCAATCTTTTCACAGTATGCCTAAAACTCTGTAAATTCCTAGGGCCCTGATTAACAAACCCAAGCAAACAAATCAGAATTTGAATAAAATTAAAACTAACTCCAATTTTTTTTTTTCTATAAGAAAATGGAAAACGAACAAACATGAAATGGGAATTCATTTTTTTTGGGTTGCAACGAAATGGGCTTCCATTCAAACAGCGGATAATCGCAAAATGAGAAAATTAACGCAGCTTCAATCAAAATTTGAATTCTTTCAAATGAAGTAATAAAATGATTAAAAGGAAATGGTGAGTTGGGAAATAATACAATGCGTTCAGGGAGGAGGAGTCTGGCTCCCCCGGCGACGGCATTCCCGGCGTGAAGGACGACAGAGTCGGCGTAGTTCCGTACGGTGCGAGTGAGGCTATTGGTAGCCCCTGCTTCCACTGCCAGGTTCACCGCATTTCTTATCCACGACATGTCATCCGCCGCTCTCTTTTTCTCGCGTTTTCTTTCGGAAATTCCCGCTCGCCAAACAGATAAACAAATAAATTAGAGAAATTAAAGAAATAAATTAGAGGTAAAATGATGAAAGGAGGCTGATTTTTGTTGATTTTGGGTTGATGAAGAAGATGGAGAAGAAGAAATCAAGCAATTCCTTCTGGGTGCAAAATGAACGTTTTTTTCTGGTTTTAGTTGGAGTACTTTGCGCGGCTTTGCCTTTTGTTTCGCTTCCTTTTCTTCATTCGACTCCGAATTTACCAAATTACCCCTATTCTTACTTATTGCAAACGAGCAACGTTTAGCATGGGCGTGGAGGATTTCTCGGCATATTAAACGCTTAATTAAACCATACGGAGCGACGTCGTTTCATGATAAACATGATTTTAAGGTTTTTTTATATATATTTTTTTATATTGCATAAACATAATTTTATGTAGAATGCTACTTGATCATTAGAAATATACTAATCAACATGGTAGCCATTTTCAAGTACTAATGCTATATCCTTTTTTTAAATTAATTTTTGCGGTTTAAGTAATAAACACATAATGAATACAAGTGATTTCTCCTTGATCATTTCATTTAAGATTCACCATAGTTTGTCCTTGGTCTGTAAACATGACAAATCCAATCACTAATTTTTTTTACACGTATTAACAGATCATGTAAGTTTTAATGATTTACCATAATTTAGTGATTAGTGACTATACCGTGTCGTAATTAAATGTTTACTGCAAAAGTTTTTAGATTACAATGGATAAGTACATCAAATGATACGCTAATGTGAAAGGGGAGGGAAAGAAAGGGAGGGCAAGCAAAGTGTCAAAATAACTTTTATTCTTTAAGAGAGCTTTTCTTAACTATCAAAATCTCAAGTTTCTAATACAATGCCAATGGCTTGGATATTACACTGATAATACAACTGACCCAGAAAAAAAAAGAGCCATCAGTTCTATTATGTGCATAGAATGGAGACGACGATCAGCAAGAATGTTAAAGTGTTGTTATCTCTACAATGTGCATGCCTCCAAGCCGCCGACATGTTTGGCCAAAGGGAAATGTTTTCTCTAAGTAACAACCATCACTCAATGTCTGGCAGTGGCACTTTCCAATAGTTCCACGAGTTGAAGTCTTCCTACAAATGTGTTGAAAACCAGGTTCATCATCGATTATGAAAACAAAGCCAGAGTTAGAGCTCTCTCTAGCCGCACTTCGGTTTATGTTCTGAGGAGAGGATGTAGAAGAATGTTAAGTTACCTGCTCAACCAGTGAAGTTGGAGGAAACATGTCGTTGACGAGAGTGTGTAAGGAAGTGTACGTCTTCACATCAGCGCGATGATGGCTGATGGCCACCTCGCCCTGCAAGTTAATGGAAACAGTTTAGCCACAGAAGATACATGTATTTGCTCTCTTTGGTTTGTGATAAGCATCAGTGGAAGACAATTACCTTGGGATTGATTATGAATATTTTGCCCTTTGGAATCCCAATTTTCCTGTAGCTGAGCTCATCTGTGTCTCTATTTCCAAAACCCGCATAGAATGGATTGTAATCAGAGGGGAAGAGCTTTTTTATGTCCTGCAGTATATGATTATCACGTATCACAACTGTTAGAAGAAAAAGGTCCAATGCCAACCAGACGTGTTCGCTTTTTAACTTGGGTTTAACTTGCTTAGCTATTTACCTCTAAACAGGCAATTTTGAATTCGTGTGGTGCTCTTCTTACAACTGCCATCAGCAAATAGGTAAAAACAAACTAATTGATCAGCGCAAACTAAATAAACATTTTAAAAAAATTAAAAACAGGTAGAATTCAAACATGTAAGCAAACAAAGGAGCTAGTTAGTATCTGACAGTGGTGGTGTGATGTGTCTATAAAACCATGGATAACTACATGCTCTTCGTTCACGGGTCAACGGAAATAACAAATGCTCAAGTTAGTACACATCAAGGAAAGGTTCTCATGATTGCGTATCCAAATAAATAGAGGATGTGATAGTCATCGTACATCAACAGTGAACAAGAGAGAGAATAGTTACTCATTTACCACAGGCACCCTATAAAACCATACCATGGCTGAAATATGCTGCTTTGATCCAAATCAACCTACTAGCGTCTAAAATATTTCTATCGTGGTAAACACTACAAATATTTTCTATGTGTGCCCTTCTCCTTTTATAGTTTCCTATTGGCTTTCATTTTCACATGGTATACTTCATGAAAAAATCAGTGAGATTACCATTACAGATTGGGCACCATAAATACTATAATACGGTTAGTTAAAGCAAGCTGAACAGATATTACAGACATAGCCTCACCTTCACGATACAATGAAGGAAATAATCCATCGGGTGAGATAACAACAGGTCCATTGGGTAAAGCTTTTCCATCCTGCAAGTACAGAAGAGTAATCAACTTGGCGTATGCAGTTCTATCAACATAATCACTTAAAGAAGGCAAGGAACTATAATTTGGTGTTGGATTAGAAGGAAAGGGATACCAAAAACCACGCTATTATTAGGTTACCTGTTTTAGGTTGACTAAAAAGCTTCTCGTTAGATATGCCTGTACAATTGCACGTGCACTCAAAAACAGTAGCTGATATCCATTTTCCTGTAGAAAAAGCAGGACTCGATATTACATAGCAATGTACGAAAGAAAAACCAAATAATTCCATTATAATATAAAAGAAAGGGATTTTCCATTATAATATTAAAGTTATGCAATCCCATTAAACTCAGTTAAAACATGGGGCTTACAAGTCTTTTTTCCCCCTGCAATGATCTTTAAAGAGATGTACCTTAATTGCACAGAAAAGTCTAGCCACACCAGATTGCGTCCAATCTTTTCCAACTAATGGCATGAATTGGCCTAACACATCAGACCTGGAAAAAATGGATTCAGGTGAAAGTTTTATCTTTAAACTAAGCAATAATAACATCATGATGGTAAAGTCTTTTTTGTATTTTTGATAGGTTTGCAGATTGCCTGTGCTGACATCTGATAGTCCAAAAAATTAATTTGCATAACTGTCTGGTATTAAACTAGGTCTCTTATGGTTTTGTCCTATGGCAATAGAAGAAAGCAAGAGAATTACAACTTTCAACATTTTCCATCTACTTTCAGAAAGTTGAAGAAGCAATCTTATTTTAGCAATCAAAACCACATTACATTTACAGCAGCCTTACTTGGTAATAGTTCCGTCAACATCAGAAATTACAATTCTGGCATTCCATTTCCACAAGTAAATA
Organism: Prunus dulcis; assembly: GCF_902201215.1. Classification (NCBI taxonomy): domain Eukaryota; kingdom Viridiplantae; phylum Streptophyta; class Magnoliopsida; order Rosales; family Rosaceae; genus Prunus; species Prunus dulcis. Next base: position 23,132,841 of record NC_047655.1, on the reverse strand, counting down.
TGTGCATCAACCTGGTAAAGATAAAAATGGCTTAGTAACTCTATTGGCTATAGCTCAAATTTATAAATGAAACACCAGATGATTGGCAAACCTGTTGTGTCCCCCAAACCCTGGTAGAGAAACTGAAAGTTATCATATTTTGACCTTCTTTGAGATTTAAAGATGCTATCTGCTCGTTGGTGGGAACATTTGTCCTTACAAATTGCTTTTGGGGGGACTCAGGAGTTGCTTCAAGTTGTGAGTTTTGCAGACCAGATTCAGAATCAACAAATTCATCCTCATTCGATGAATTACTGCTGGTGTGCTCAAGTGTTTTCACCCTTCTAAATGGAATAGGCCAGAGCCTCCATCTGCGTCCAGTAGGAGTGGAAGGCATTCCTGAATCCTCATCCCTGGGTTTTTCTGAGCCATCTTGTTCCACAGGAATTGCATCCTCGGGTGCAACAGGTAAATCTAGATCAAATGCAGCCATTCCAAGAACAACAGGAGCTGCTTTTTCCCACAAAAAGTATCTTTCCCTATATCTGATAATCAAATTTTCATTTTTCAAAATCGATGTCGCAGAAGTTATGAAATCCTGTGCAGATACACGGCGTGCAGCAAAGGCTTCAGCAGCAGCTTTGACGCCCATACCCACACGAAGTTCATTCCCACAGAGTGAGATCTCAAACCCTGGAAATTGTAAGAACAATAAACACAAATTAGATACTAGAATCAAGAAAAAAATATGGAGAGTTAAATAACAACTGAAGCGGGTAAGAGGTGCTTACTTATGCTTGAATGGACTTGTGTTTCTTTACTTGAAGATTCTGTTGGGGGTTTTATTAGGTCATTTTGTGTTTCTTCACTTGAAGATTCTGTTGGGGATTCTATTAGCTCACTTTTACTGCATTCATCTCCAGTTGCAGGTATTTGTTGACTACTCTCTGTCTCATCGACTGCTGCTGATGTAACACACTGTTCATCCTTCCAGTCTGGATCGTTACTGACAGAATGTACAGAAATGCTTTCAATACTCATTTGTTCCAAAGAAGACACAATCTTCTCAACTGATTCACTTCCAACTTGTACATGTGGAGACATATTGTTGCCAGGTGAAACAGAACCACAAGAAGCAGATAACTCATTGTCATTTCTCAATTCAATAACACTAGCATCTTCAGTTCTATCAACCACCGGGTCCGGAAGAGTCTGATTAGATTTTTCTGGTGAATTTTGAACCTCCAATAAGGACCCCATATCTTCAACATCAGCTTTCCCACCACGTTTGGCCATTTCTTCTAGCCCCAAACAGCTCTTGAAAACGTCTGCCTTGTTAGTAGATGCATCTTCTGAATCCCTATGCATCTGAAGATCTCTTTCCTGTTTTGAAGTCTTTTGAGTTTCTTGAGCTTGACATGCAAGTCCCCTGCCTCCTTCATCAACTTCCAGCTGACGGCCAATAACATTATCTTCATTCTGAACTCCACAAACATTACCAGATGCGTCACTAGTTGTAGATTCATTCAGCTTACAAATATAATCAGCAGCCCAAGCAGTTTCACCTGAACTAAACTCCTCATTGCCTTCACAGAAGTCGGTCTCTTCACCTGGGCCAAGATTGAATCGAGGTGTGTCTTGCACATCCTCTGTGCTAAGCTCTGATACTGAAATGGGGGCTGTCAATACATGACCATCCACACTCACCAATATAACTTCTGAGTTTAAATTCTGTGATTCCACAATATGATTACTGTCTAAATTATCATATCGACTTGATCCATATTCTGATAACTCAACGGAACCCTCTAGAGAAGATTGCTGATCTTTAAATTCGTAATACCTCCGATCAGAATCAGATTCTGCCCTCTGTATCAGGTTTGCACCTAAGGAATCGCGTTCATCTCGCAACTGAACCACCATTGAATCAGAGACACTATGCTCCAGTCTACGAATTTCAAGAACGTTTTCATTACCATTATTCTGGTTATCAATATCCAAACCACTTTCCTCTTGTGTAGGTTCTAAAGTAACAGAATCCTTCACAACCCCATTTGTCTCACTTCCTTTACCAGAATCAACCTCCTTTACAAAATAAGCCTCTCCTGAGTTATCAAGATACATATGGAAATTGGCATCAACTCCATTTACATTTATGCGGACCATCTTCTCTGCACCTTTCAGAACACCCTGAAATTTACCAAACCGGACGTACCAAGGAGTGCTTCGAAATGTCCCATCCTGCTGCTGAACAACAATGACATCAACAGCCCCACCAAAGGGATGAAAAGGAGTGGCAACAGAGTAAACACCTTGGGATATCAAGCTCCCAACTTTGACAACCACATTCATCTGGTCAAGCCACTAACAACCACTCAAAATTTTGTGAAACCCCAATTAGCATCTAAACTCAAACCTTTAATTGTCAACAAAAAAATTGTCTTCACGCATTCATCCAAAATTCTCTTCTCTTGATTATGATTCTGATCCTTCTTTGGTATCTGCATCATAAAACATAATGGAATGATAATCACACAACACAATCTAACAATTTGAACAATATACACAAATAGAGCAACCATTTGTCATCTAAAAATGATTGGAAACCCTAACACTCTGTTTGGTTGCCAGGTAATGAAGAAAGAAAAATAATAATTTTATTTTTTTCATTAGTCAATTTGGAACCTTTCGATACAATCCAAGCAAGTTGAGCTCTGAGATGCTGAAAAAGCTCAAATTTATTTTCCTTCGATTTCTCGGGAATCAAACAAACACTAACGACAATTCTCCAATACATCTTTATAAATTGAAAAAAAAAAAAAAAAAACATTAATAATCAAGACTGAAAATTTAGAACGAAAATGCATTGAAAAATCATAAAACACATAAAATTAGCAAAAACGAAGAGCATTGTGATTAAACTTACGGGTTTGAATTGGAAATGAGCAATCAGAGACAGCTCAAAGACTCAAACGACTCTCTCTGCGGGGCTCTTTCTTCTTGAATTTTGATTTTGAATTTGATTTGGGCCTTTGGGATGGCGAATTGGAAATCCAACCTCCGTCGTTGAAATACTGGAGGTTTCGAAGTTTGGATTTCCCTTGGAGGTTTGTTTGGATAACAGGAAAAAAGAAAAAACCAGAGACAGAAACCCCCATGGCTAAGCATTAAATAGGTACCCCTGGAAGGAACATAAGTAACTGGTCCTGTGGTTCGACGAAATTACGTGGAGAATTTGGACGGTGACGTGTAAATTAGCGGTGTTTGGAGAAAGGGTAGTTTGGTCTTTTCTTCACTGTTACTCAGATGCATGTCGCCAGGTTTGAACGAGGTGGAGTCGGACCACCACCTCGGCAGCCACCTGCACCTCGAGTGCTATAAGTCTTTGTCTCGAAGTTAACAAATATTTAATACGGTCAGAACAAAATTGTCCATAATGCCCTTTCCTTTTTTCACACAAATTTTTGGGAAATGGAGAAATCCAATTGAGTAACCATGGTCTTCAAATTTCTGATAATAGAAGAATAATTAAAAAGGAAACTGCAACCGGCATTACTCCTCCTGTTAACATCCTTGACTCCATTTGGATAGAATTTTTTAAAGAAATTATCTGGATTAGATCCCGATGCTAAATTTTTCTTAAAAAATAAGAATTATATTAGATTGAATGAATTTAAATTAACTAGATATTGTAGATTTGAAATTACTATACGCAAGGTGTTGTAGATTTGAAATGAATTTGAAATAACTATATGCAAGGAAACATTTGAAATTTATTTGTTTTCTTTCATTTTTTTTGTCCATTTTTCCTGATAATATAATCTAAATTCATAGATTTAATTCCTAAAAAAATATTTGACAGATTTGAAATCTCTTTATACATATGGAGCTTTAATTTATCAATCAAATCACACATGTTATGTGTCACCACCCGAAACAATTGTTTATATATATATTTTTTTTGTTCTGAAAAAATGATTGTTTATAGTTCATAGCTAATGTGAGGTTAATCTATTATTAGAAACATTACTAGCAATTTTGCTAATTTGAACTTTTTCTTGGGCTATTAAATTCTCATGAACACTTGATCAAAGGAAAAAAAAAAAAAAAACTAATCACACTACACTATTCGATAACCCTTCTTAATTTAATTGTATTGAATGAGTGAGGACAGGAAAAATAAAATTACAGTAATCACATCCATTATCATTAACAAAAACGGTGTCATTAATAATCAATCATGTCCACTTGTGCAACTAGACATGATAGTAAATTAATTAATTGGAGAAAATAATAAATTGCAAGTCCACGATGGCAATGTGGGGGTTTGATGGTGGAACAAGGGGTATTTGTGAGACCCAAAAAAAACCATGACTTGTGAGTTATGAGATATGACTTGTGACATCCGAATATACGTCCACGTGTTGCACATGCGTAGATTTAATATTTTCCACGAGCCCACGAGACAGTGTCTAGAAAATGGGCCTGCAGGCGCACCAAGCCCATAAACAATTGGGCCTCATTTTGGTTCATAGTGAAAGGGGTCATTATCGTCAAACCGAAAAAAATTCTTATAATCCACGCCAACCCCTCCTCGCTTCCTTCGTCCCCAAAACTCCCCAATTCTCTCTCTCACGATCTCCCCTCCATCTTCTCCTCCAAGGCCTGGACTCCTCGCCGAGAGCAAAATGACGAAATTGCCCCTCGTCCCTCTCGTCATCGCCGCCCTGGTGGCGGCGCTGGTGTCCCCGACCGCCGCGGAGATCAAGAGCCTCACGATCTCCTCCGACAACCGCCCCATGATCCTCTTCGAGAAGTTCGGGTTCACCCACAGCGGTCACGTGACCATCCGGGTCTCGCACGTGTCCGTCACCTCCAAGCTGAGCGACATCAACCCGTCGCGCCTAGGCTTCTTCCTCCTCTCCGAAGAGTCCCTCCTGCAAGTCCTCGTCGAGATCCAGCAGAACCCTCAGCTCTGCGTTTTGGATTCGCGCTACATAACCCATCTCTTCAATTTCAAAGAGCTCTCGCCGCCGCCCCTCTCCTCGTTTAACCACTCGTACCCGGTCTCTGCTCCGAACGAGTACAGCCTCTTCTTCGCCAATTGCGCTCCGGAGACCACCGTCTCCATGCTTGTACGGACGGAGGTCTACAATCTCGACCCAGATGGTGCGCGTGACTATTTGTCGGCCGGGTTGACCCATCTTCCTTCTCTGTTCTTCGTCTTCTTTTTGGCCTATTTGGTGTTTGTGGGCTTCTGGGTCTACCTCTGTTACACCAACAAGAGATCCGTGCACCGGATCCATCTTTTGATGGGTGGGCTGCTTCTGATGAAGGCGTTGAATCTGATTTCCGCGGCGGAGGACAAGCACTATGTCAAGGTCACCGGTACCGCCCACGGATGGGATGTGTTGTTCTACATCTTCCAGTTCCTCCGTGTCGTTTTGTTGTTTACGGTGATCGTTTTGATCGGGACCGGGTGGTCGTTTTTGAAGCCCTTCTTGCAGGAGAAGGAGAAGAAGGTGTTGATGATTGTTATCCCTCTGCAGGTCTTGGCCAACGTGGCGTCCGTTGTGATTGGGGAAACTGGGCCGTTTATCAAGGACTGGGTCACCTGGAACCAGGTGTTTTTGTTGGTTGATATCATTTGCTGCTGTGCTATCATATTCCCCATCGTTTGGTCCATTAGGTCTCTCAGAGAGACGTCGAAAACTGACGGAAAAGCTGCAAGAAACTTGGCCAAGTTGACCCTTTTCAGGCAATTTTACATAGTCGTTATTGGGTACTTGTATTTCACAAGAATCGTCGTTTTCGCGCTTAAGACCATTGCAGCTTATAAGTACCAGTGGGTGAGCAATGCGGCTGAGGAGAGTGCAAGTCTGGTGTTTTACATGGTCATGTTCTATATGTTTAGGCCTGTGGAGAGGAACGAGTACTTTATTCTTGATGAGGAGGAAGAAGAGGCTGCTGAGATGGCTCTTAGGGACGAGGAGTTTGAGCTTTGAATTGGGTAGTGTTCATTTTTTGCTGCCCATCTATATTTGACTATGTTGCTGCTGATGCTGCCCGTGCAATATTTTGAGTTCCGCTTATCGGATTTACTGATAGAATTAATGATGGGTCAGGTCTGCTGCTCCTACTCTGTTGCCTCTTTTGTTTTCCTTTCAATTGTATTATTGTTCTTTTACATGTTATAAGAAGTTCTCTGTTTAAGATACTCTGCCTGGTAGTTTTTGTTTGATAGGATTTTGAATTGAAAGATGGTGATAATGATTTCAATCTATAACACTGATAATGATTTCAAATTACAATGCTGATAATGATTTCTGCTGCTTGTATCTGTTTAGATTCGGTTTGTTATACTACTCGATTTGATATGTACCACTTTACCAGTTGTGACTCATTTCATTCCTAAGGATTGTTAATAGTATTTTCAATCATAATGCTGACAATGGTTACTGAAATAAGTTTTTTTTTTTCCATTACAAGTTGTTATAAATTCATTCATGATAAGATGGAGTATAATTTCTGCATGACGGTGATCATGTTCAAAGCTTGAAATCTGTTGGAAGTCCTTTGTAACTCTGAACTATTGACTAGTTGCATTCTCTGTATAGTCTTTAGTTTCTCTAATCAAATTAGGAAGCTTATGGAAGTTTTTGGTAATTGCCACCCTAACAGAAGCTTGAATCTGCTAGAAGGTCTATCTATGTAACCCTGAGTCAAACTACGGAAATTAATAATTGAAGCATTTAAAACTTTGAATACCAAACCTACTTGGAAACTACTAGAGTCTTGAGATAAGATCATCAGGTCACTGCTACAGTCTGTTCTAGCAAATTCTGTTGACCCTAAAAAACTGAATTCAATCTTAATCAAAACAAATTTAGCAGCATACAAACTTAAAGAAGAATACGAATTAAGACTGGTGACAACTGATCATTATGGAGCAAAAAACTTTTTTGGTAACCTATCAGTCTTAATTCAGAGGCATTAACCAGCTTGTTTTGTGTTCCCTTTCTTGCTGTGTCCAGATTGAGTTTTAGTATTGATCTTTCTGTGATTAACTTGTAGAGGTTTTACTGCTTATGGTTGTGCTCTTTGGATTTGTGTCTTCTCCTGTGAGGCAAGGCTTGTGAGCTTTAGGATCTGATCTAAATCATCATAGTAAATGCAAACGAATTCTGTTAAACACAAGCGGTGTTATTGCTTAAGCTCCGAATCATGAAACAAGGGCTGCCAGTGTTGTCAATCCTTTACCATATTTTGCCAACCTCACCTCAATTATGAATTTTCTGCTATGGTGGTGGGGTCTGACCAGAGTTGATGGTGTTTGTATCTGTTTAAGTTTTAGGACAGACGTCATAAAACGAAACATCAATGATGGGGCAGAGAATGAAGATTGATGGCCTCATTATTTTCTTGGAAATAACGTCACAAAATGATTGACAGAGTTGGTGAGGAAAGGAGAGGGGTGATTGGTAATTTAAGTAGAGTTGAGGTTCTATCTTCTTTTAGACGAGAGATATTGGAGGAGGGGAAAATCATTGCATGGTTAAATGCTCTTAACCATTGAGCTACCAGCTACTTGCAGGTGAGGATCTCCCAAAAGAAGATAAAAAGAGAGGACACGTGGACAATGAGGATGGAAAGGAGACGAAGCAAATATTTCTTCATTGAATGGATCATTAGGAAAAGCAAATATTTCCACATAAACTTCAAAATTACTCTCCAAAAAGAGGCTTTGCTCTTGAATCGTGAGAGTTTTTTTGCTGATCCATAGAGAGTCCAGACAGGAAAGGCTGTTCTAGTTTCTTTAATGCTTATTCATCCTGATTATTTTTGCAACTGCCACTTTCTACGATGCAAACAATATTTGAATTGGTACTCAGTTTGTTTCTTTATGTTTTTAATATAATATAGTACAATACTTATTTTGTTCAAATTCAGGACAACCAATGCAACCAAGCAAAGCTACAAGGCTACATCTTAACATATATATTAAGTATGCCTCAAACAAGAAGGTGCACTTATAAATAATGTCGACAGCTAGGACGAGAATGTGCAATGCACAAGAACATACTCGTAAACGATCCTTTACTCCGCCATCATCTAACAGGAAACCTTAACAAGGCTTCGTTCATAGTTACTGGTCAAGAAGATCAACACCCTATTATATTCTCCTTAATGTTGTAGGAAATGACATTAAAATTACACCAAAATTATTTGTATCATATTTATACCATCTCTACTTATCACATTCCTCAATGTATATGGAATTTATTCAAGTGAGTATCACAGTGGAGAATGTGGTTAGTAAAATATGCTGCAAAAGCTACCCATTGAAGGGCTAGACTTCTATTGAAGCTTCAAGTTTGGGCCTCCAAGTTTATGGGACATGAAAAATGGGTCAAGATAAGATAGAAGTTTGAAAAGACTCGTACTGTATCGGTCCTATTAGAAGCTTTTCAAGGTTGAGTTGGGCTGCTGAGAGAAAACAGAACAGAGGGTTGGAAAGCACCTGTGTCGTCCATGGCATCAAAGACTACTTTTCTTTTTTCTTTTTTTCTTTTCCAAAGGGCCAGGGTGTGTGTTGGTGGTGTTGCATGACTTTGGAAGCTAAGCTAGCATAAGGAACACCAAAGTCACACTGGCCAAAAGAAAAAAAAGGAAGATCTTTGGCTTTATGAATTAGGATGCATCTCAAGGCTGAATTAGGGATTTTGGCCTCTGACTAAACCATTTTGCTTATTATTACAAGTTTCAAGACACAATTTTCTATACTTCTAGATGATGTTGATGAGCCGCATTAGGAATCAACTTTCAGCAGGAGCATTCATTAACCAACCTTCCTTAGAATGCAAGCTTCATCAACAAAAGCCAATGTGTTTGGTGGCTGTTATCATTATATCTTTCTCTTTTTTCCATGGCCCAGAGTTGCCACTTTGTGATTTCTTCACTCTTCGCTATCATACTAAGCCAGGCTTCATTATAGTTATCTTAATACGGCTCTACGTAATGCAATATAAGTGAATTAATAATACTACGTGATGATGTTACCGTGACTTTAAAAAAATTACTCACTAGGCCGAAAGCTCAAATGAGAAAACATGCATGGGCATAATAAGCACAGTAATAATTAGCTGGCAAGGACAGGGCCAGGCCACTTATCCGCCCATGCTTTAATATTTGTTTATTCATACCTTCTAATCTGTGACAATTCCCATGAACAAAATTATACATTTCATAATTTGATTGTTAATAGATAGAGATCATGGCCTGAAATCCTTCTCATTTGAAGGCAAAAATCCAATATTTGCAATTAAAACGACAATGAGAACCCAATTAATCCTGATGGGTTTGAAGTGAGAAAAACTTGTATGTCACTCCCTAATAAATCACGTTCAACACTCATGATAATTTTTTCACATGATTGAATGAGGATAGCAAAATAATATTCTCCCCGTTACATGCAAGTTCTTCTCGTTTGAAGAAACGTATACAATAAAAACTGTAATTAAAGCACTGAGAAATGTCTTCATCAGATCAATTTTTCAAAATGAGATTCTGATAGTGTCAAAAGAATCACCATAGGAGTGTCCTCATTAGGTAATTTTTGGATCACAACAGAAGGGGAACCGAATCAGTTTTTTCACCATGTTGAATTGGTCATTTTAATGCCTTGTTTCCTAGTCTGCAGTTGGCACCAAATCCAGGGAAAATTTGACCGTAACTATAGGCTTTTCCCCAATAAGACAGAGAAAGATTCTTTGACCCAAAAGAGCTAGTGTCTTTCATAGCCCCCTAAACTCAACAGAATCCAAAGCCAACTAGCCATTTTTTTGCATAAAACTTCTGTTTTAATATATATTTTTCAGGTTGCAACACTGAGGGCTTCATATAAACTACTGTCACTGAAAGCTCGAATCTTTTCAGTACCCGAAAAATAAAAAAATATAACATTGACTCAGTCCTCTGTTTATGCAACTGAGCTTTGAAACATTCTCTGTGCAGTAATTTTCAAATTCTGTGCAGCTCAGCGATTCTTTACCAAAGTTTGATAAACTGGCTAAGCATCATCAGTCAAAGAGCTGGACTTTCTACTATTTTGACGCATGATTGAACAGTCATACATATATATACAAGGTTTTATATCCGCAGTTAGCTAAGCTACCTACCATATGCTAGTAGCAAGCAACCTAAACACCTCTTTTAGAGTCACTGGTTTACATTATTTTTATTCTACTACACCATGAACTAACACCCCAAGATGACCCAAAAGCCAAATCTTTAATCAAACAAAGAATATGAAACCAAATAATCAAATGTCTGGACTTTCCTTGCTTTCTGGCATCTGGGTTTTTCTTTTTAAGGTACCAAGAGAGAGAGAAACGCAAATTTCTAAACCAAAAGCATACAAATACAGAAATATTAATTGCAGAACCAAATATATATATGGGGGCCCTTCCCTTTTTCAGCATTTATATATCCAACACAAGATTACAGAAACAAAAGCACAAACAAACAACCATACTCTCTGGATTATAAATTAACAAAACTAAATTAAGAAACTTCAATTCACAACATCTACACTAGCAGAGCAAGACAAGAACCTCTGGAAAATTCTAAACAGAGCAGCAGATGACAATTCCTTCACTTTCCTGAGAACCAAACACTTGTTACTCCTCTTGCGCCCTCCTTTGGCCTTCCCCTTCTTATTGTTCACCATTTTCTCTTTGACTCTGCCAAAGCATTTCTGGGTTTTCTCAGGCACCGTCTCTTTCCTTGAGAACGTGTAGCTCCTCAGGTACATTTGCCTGCAGGATATGCTGTCCACAACTCTTGGGTGCCCATGTTGCTGCGCACCTGATCGCCGCCCTTTGGAGCTCACCGATCTCACGAACTCGGCGTCTGACTCGGGCCACTTGTACAGGTTCACGTAGGTGGCTCGCATCGGCACGCGCGGGTCACGTGCGTCGTTGACGCAGTTTGATATGCAAACTGAAGTCATGTTCTTTCTTTTTGCAGTGCAAACTGTAATGTATATGTACTTCTGCAGGTCACAGCAGAAGAGTATATGTAAATGTGTTCCGGGGGTTTTTATATCATTTGGGTTGTGTTTGGACCAAATAATAAGGGCTCGACTTAGATTGCAAGAAAAGATATAAAATAAATATAAATAATTAAATAATAAAAAAATAAAAAAATAAAAAAAACAGAGCAGAGCAGAGAGAGAGAGAGGGTATTTTTGTTATTTGGAAATGTAATTAGGGGTTTGTTGATTTGAGGTAGTGGGGTATTTGGCATGTTATTATGAGTGTGTATAGAATGATGTGACATAATTGGCAATGACTGCTTCTTTGTATTGTGTCATTTTGTGTGCTGTGCTGTGCTGTTGGGCATGAGTTGGATGGCCTAAAGTCTAAATTTGTTAATAAATCTTTAAAACATTATATTAGATGCTAAACGAATTCTAAAATTAACTGAGTACACCTATGATTTAAATACACTTTAATATTTTAATTAAAATGTAAAATTAATAAAGTACATCCGATTTTACTACCAAAATACCGCTTATATACCCTAATGTACACTCTATCACACACTATAATACTAATCCTAAACCAGGTTTCTCTTTTTACATGAATTTGTGTCATCTTTCAAATTTTAGGTTCACATCAAAATCTTTAATTTCCATTCTTGTGAGTTTGTGCATTGGTATTCCATTCTTAAAGGCAGCCTCTAATGATTATGTTTTAGTATCAACATGGTGAAGCTTGTTGACAGTATTGAGATCTCCGGCTTGTGGGATCAACACTCATACTTTGGAAACTCCGCCGAAGACGGTGTCTATCAACTAGAGTTGATGAGCTTTACCAACTAGGGGTGGGCACTCAAACCGGCAAACTGAAAATCCGAACCGAATCAAACCGGAAAAAAATCGAGTTGACCAAAAAGTCAAAAATCGAACTAGACATGTTTGGACCGATTTTGGATTCGGTTTCATGCCTTCAAAAACCGGATCAGGCCAAATCGAACCGGTCAAATTAAAAAATATATAATTATTTTTAATGCTATATTTTGAATTTCACCCAAAAAAAATTATTTATTCAAGTTCAATTTCAAAATATCTCTCTTTTCTAACTTTAATATTTATTTTTATATGAAATTGAATAATTTGTTAATTTTCAAGTAAAAATAATAATGTTTCAGTTGAGAATTGTATTAAAATTTAATTTTAAAAAATTAATTTTTATAATCCGGTTCAAAATCGAACCAGACCAGAATCGATTAACCCCGAACTGGATAGTTTTTGAATTTTTTTTATTAAAATCAAACCGAATCAAATCAAATGAATAGTACCGGATCGGTTCTAATTTGAGGCAAAAACTAATCCAACCCAAATCGTGCCCACCCCTATTACCAACAGGTATATATGATACCATTTGTTCTATACTTGGAAAGGGGCAGTTACATTTTAGGATTTTATGTTGTTATTTATGTAAGTCAGATATTATAAGGATGTCACCTTCTTCCAGACTAAAATTTGAGGACTTGACCTCATAAATCCCTGAGTTTGGAAAAATTATATGAAGGTACATGTGCTTTCTGAATGTACTTGTATTTTCTTAATGGACCTGCATGAGCTCAATAAGAGTGCAAGTGAATCTACATAATTTGAACTGAATAGAACAACTTGAAGAGAATACAGAAGATAATGAGATATAAAAACATGGTAATCAAATACGCATTTGGGTAGAATTTTTGAATATTAATTGTAAAAATCAAATTAAGCAGTAGTTTCTACAAACACGAAACTTAGAGATGGAGAAAACTTTTTTTCCTACTTTCAACATCTTTCTCATAATCTCTATAACAATATCTAGAAGATTTCTGAATGCAACCAAAAATTTGAAGAGTGTATAACCAGCACTTAAGCAAAGATCCCACAATTTCTAATTTTGTTTTTGCCTCCACCAAATCTGCCTCCCCTTCTTGGGCTTTTAAATAAATCAAGAATTTAGAATTTTTTTTTTTATTAGTACAACCAGGGATAAAATGGGAGTAATAAAATTATTGTATGCATTTGGAAGCCCCCCTAAAACGAGGACTGGTTACAGGCCCATGTTCAGACTTTTCACTGACTAGCTAAGTCCACTTGTACGGCCCAGATTCTGACCCATTATTATATTTCCTAGTTTTCACTGAAAACCCATGATTATAAACCTCTGAAGCACTGAGTTTCAAAAATAAATAAAAAGGGCCAGGCCTGCAAAATGTCACACACTGAACCAACAAGGCCAGCCGGGGCACAAAAAAGCCATTGATTTTTAGGATGATTTTGTAGTACAAGCACCAGAGAGATCTAAACTTGTAATCAGAGAAGCACTTTTTTAAAGAGCCAATAGATGATTTGCCAAAGGTCAAATCTTTGACTACTTGGTTGGATATGATATTCGAAAAGACAAGAGTTGGTCCGGTCTACCATAAATAATCCACTGTTCTCAGTGGCAACAACAGTATGCCCCTCCAAGGAGGCAAGATCAATGCTGGTTGAGTGGCGACCTGGGGTCACACTCCACTGTTCTCAGTTTCAGAGTCTTTCACATCTTGACACTTGCTGTGGGCTCCGTCCAAGTCATTGGTTTTTGGTTTTTTCCTGGTTTTTTTTTATATTTCTTCTTTCCATTCTTTCTTGCTTCCCTCAATGCCAACTATTTTCGAAATTCAACTTGCTCAAATTATTCAATGGGATGTCCAACCTCCCAATTGACTCTCTGGAAATAAAAAATTTTACCAACCGGAGAAATGTCATGAGTCACCAAGACACAGTGATTTCTTTTCTTGGGTCTCCTCCTCCCCACCACAAAAGCATAATGCTCGGGACTTTGGAATAAACCTAGAACCTCACACAACAACCGACAGTGACACGAGCAGACTTTTTTTATTATTTTATTTTTGTGTTTACTAATCCTGTGGTTCTTCTTGGTTGCTTCCGCTATCAGTTATAATAATTAAATATTAATTAAGAATCAGAGATCAGTGGTACAAAGGAAGGTACCTTCTCATCAGTGAGGCTGGTTTTATCAAAGCACCTTGCCCTTTGGTTTAATCAATGAATTTAATCCCATTATTTATGGAATATAATTGACTTCTGAGCAAAAAATAATCAGGATTTAATATGGAAACGAAAATGTGGTGAAAGTTTATGTAGGAGAGAGACAAATTTCCAATATGAATTGTACTGGTTCAGTCATCTTGTTTTCTGTTACCAAAACCCAGGACACAGCTGTGTGAGGAGGCCAGCTTGGAGGTTCACGGGCACAAGTTATTTGTTACACGATGAATCAAAACAGTACGAGTACTTTAGGTTGATAATTTAATAACATAATATGCACGAAAATAAATAATATAAAATTTAACTAAAGTCATAACGCTTCAATTATGTTTATTAGTCGTAATCAAACTTATATGTTAATATTGTTGAAAAAACAACTTAAAAAATATACTTATTATCTTGCTTGGGAAACAAATCTTTTCAAAGTCAGTAGTCAAAAGACTGGAACTTTCCTAGTAGTTAGATTCACGCAAAGTACATGCAAAATTGATTTTGACTGCACCATTCTTGACCCTTCTGTGCTCACAGTACACAGCAGCAAAAAACTTCCATTTCCAGAATACTATGCCGTTTTTGCACTTGTAGAGTTGGATATTGTATATTAAAAAGAACCGAACTCGAGTGTAAGGGGACATACACTGGGACCGAACACCGTTCAAGAAACTAATTATATTGTTGATGCTTGCAAACTTGGTTCATAATTTTCCTAATATGTCTCCTTGGTCACATGATATCATTTTGTAGTAGCGAATAAGCACTTGATTGCAATAGGTTTTATGATGCAAATGTAAAGCACTCAGAAAGTGCCTATAAATATTTCAACAACCACCTTTTTATTATTTAAAACCAAAATCCTCGGTTCTCCTTTTGTGGTTCTTCCTGGAAGCTTCGTCGTTCAAAGACCGATGTGTCTCGCACTGAAATGCTTTACCTTTGGCTCAAGTTTCCCCAGTACTTTATTCCTTCAAAAGGCATGATTTCCTACTCCACGGTCAAGGTCTGTCCAAAGTTAGTCATAGTCATGGCAAAAGACATATCCATGGGATTCCAATTTGACATAAATCCCACCAGAAAAAAAAACAGAGTTTATATTTGTTGTGAGCAATTATTTTAGGGTGTAGAATTGCCGTTTTAGATTTGAACTCTTATTAGTTTCAAGAATCCTAATCAATCTCCACATAACTATATGAATAATATTGAACATATAATTTGCAATTGATTTTTTTGTATTTATATAAATAAATAAATAAAATATGACAATAGCATATTGGGATGAAGAAAGGAACGGATGAGATATTTAGAAATATTTATTGACTTTCTTAATAATAAAAAACTAGCCCTGTGTGAGTTTGTTTTGAGAAATTGTAAAGGAGAAGTTTTTATATGTTCCGAGTATATCATGTGGTTGATGTACTATCCAATATATATATGACATGTGGAAATATTCTCCAACTTACTGCATTGCTTTTTTGAAGATTCACTATTATACCAAATATAGAGAGGCCCAAATTATTAAAAAAAAATTCTACATGAAATAGACTTTAGAAAGACACCTAAAGTCTATTTACAACATAACAAAGAGACTTCAAACTTCTTATAAATTACAAAACTGTCATCGATTTCTTAAAACAAACATAACCTCAAAACCTCAAAAAAAAAAAAAAAAATCTAATACACTCAATAGGACATCAAATTACATAAAAGATAAGGCATGAAATAGTGTTGGAAAGGTTAATTGTGTTTGATCTACGGTCAATGAGCACAGAACAAGTTATTTGACGTCCCAGATTGACCGTATCCGGATTATTGCTCAAATCAAATGGACCGCAGCTGGTAATTTGGATCGTTGGGTGCCAACAGAAAATCTTAGATTAAAAGCCAACGAAGTACATCATCCCCGCACGAATTGCACATGTAGCCAATAGGAACCAAGATGAGCGAAACTCCTCCACTAGAATTCCGCCACGTCACCAAACCGCCAGCTGTCGCTTTCGACCACGTCAAGGCCAAGCATTGCGTCGTTAAGTTAATCACCCTGGGATGTTTCGCAGAACATTAGCCTAATTCTGATCCTGATTAATTACCCTTTGTCTCTTATAATAAAATTCTGAGAGAGAGAGCGAGGAGAGAGAGAGAGAGACAGTGTGCGTGGAAAGCAGAAAGCGTAGTGGTAGTGGGAGAGGCACGGCAGCCGATGCTTTTGATCTGAAGCTTTGGGTCGTCTTTCCCATTTTCTCTCTTAAAGGCTAACGTTTCATTTTCCTGAGAAACAAAACAGCAAATCCTGACTGAGGTACGAACTGGACCCCTGTGGAAATAAACTTGGTTAATTTGAAGAGTCAAAGCCCTAAACAGTCCAATTTGTTGTATTTTTCTCAACTGTTATATTTTTGTTCATTGCAATTGAATTTTTCCATTCCGTTTGGAGTTTCCGTTTTCTAAAGATTCGTTTCTCAGTATTGAGGGTTTATTGGAAAAAAAATTGCTTTGCATTAGTTGATCTGAAAAGAATTGTTTGTCTCTGTGTTGATTGTGGTAGATCTAAATGGGGAAGGGAGGGCAAGATTTCGGTAAACAGAAAGAGGACAAAAACCCTAGGCCGTCCGACGGCGATGTCTTCCCTGCGTGGGCAAAAGAGATTCAGGAGTGCGAGAAGCACTTCGGCGTTGACAGGAAATTAGGGTTGAGTTCCGCAGACGTCGAGAAGCGGCGCGAGAAGTATGGATGGAATGAGTTGGAGAAGCACGAGGGCCAGTCGATTTGGAGTCTGGTTCTGGAGCAGTTCAACGACACTCTGGTTCGAATTCTGCTCGCTGCGGCCGTCATTTCCTTTGTTCTGGCTTGGCTGGACGGGGAAGAAGGCGGCGAGAAGGAGATCACGGCGTTTGTGGAGCCGTTGGTGATCTTCTTGATCCTGATTGTGAACGCCATAGTTGGGGTTTGGCAGGAGAGCAATGCCGAGAAGGCGTTGGAGGCGCTGAAAGAGATTCAGTCCGAGCATGCGTCTGTGATTCGAAATGGGAGTAAGGTTCCCAGTTTGGCGGCCAAGGAGCTCGTCCCCGGCGACATTGTGGAGCTTAAAGTTGGGGATAAGGTGCCTGCTGATATGCGGGTTGTGGAATTGATTAGCTCGACTTTGAGGGTCGAGCAGGGTTCATTGACTGGAGAGAGTGAGGCGGTGAATAAGAATAACAAGCCGGTTTCTGAGGACGTGGATATTCAAGGGAAGAAAAGTATGGTTTTTGCGGGGACAACTATTGTGAATGGGCATTGCATTTGCTTGGTTGCGCAGACAGGGATGTTGACTGAGATTGGGAAGGTTCATTCGCAAATCCATGCTGCGTCGCAGAGCGAGGAAGATACACCATTGAAGAAGAAGCTCAATGAGTTTGGAGAGATGCTTACGATGATAATTGGAGTGATTTGTGCATTAGTATGGCTCATTAATGTCAAGTACTTCCTCACTTGGGAATATGTCAATGGCTGGCCGGCGAATTTCAAGTTTTCGTTTGAAAAGTGCACGTATTACTTTGAGATTGCAGTTGCATTGGCTGTGGCTGCCATTCCTGAAGGTTTGCCCGCAGTCATCACAACCTGCTTGGCGCTTGGTACCCGCAAAATGGCTCAGAAGAATGCCTTGGTTCGAAAGTTGCCGAGTGTTGAAACTCTGGGTTGTACGACTGTGATTTGTTCTGATAAAACGGGGACCTTGACTACAAACCAGATGGCAGTGGCAAAACTTGTGGCTTTGGGTCCTAAACCTACTATACTACGCAAGTTTAAGGTGGATGGGACTACATACAATCCATTGGATGGTAAAATTCATGACTGGCCAACTGGTCGTATGGATGCTAATCTTCAAATGATTGCAAAGATAGCTGCTGTCTGCAATGATGCTGGCGTTACTCATGCAGAACAGAAGTATGTTGCCCATGGAATGCCTACTGAGGCAGCTTTAAAGGTTAGATTAGACCCTTACGCTGTAGGTTTATTCTTTTGACTTTTATAGGTTTATCATATTTTGAAATTGATCAATTACCTGATTAAACATCATATATAGTATTTCCTTGCTTGAGTCTGTCCTTTTGACATTTCAGGTTTTAGTTGAGAAGATGGGCCTTCCTGAAGGGTCTCTGGGTGCAGAATCAAGTGAAAGCGAATTGCTACGTAAGTCACACTCCGGACATGAAAAGCCTCCTTTCTCTATTTTGTTATAATTTTAAATCTGTAAATTTACATGCTCTGGTATGGTTATATCTCTTCTCAAGGTTGTTGCCAGAAGTGGAATGAATTTGAAAGCCGAGTTGCAACCCTTGAGTTTGATCGTGATAGGAAATCCATGGGTGTCATTGTCAACTCCCGTTCACAGAAAAAGTCATTGCTAGTGAAGGTTTGCAATCGTAGTTCAATTTTAATAACAACTTTATGAACTTGCTATATTCATATATTCTAATAATTCTATCATGCAAAGTTGTGTCATGTTCTAATTTTCAAATTTCAATTACAAACTGGGAA
This sequence comes from Prunus dulcis, assembly GCF_902201215.1. NCBI lineage: Eukaryota > Viridiplantae > Streptophyta > Magnoliopsida > Rosales > Rosaceae > Prunus > Prunus dulcis. The sequence goes on along the minus strand of NC_047655.1, from coordinate 23,114,228 downwards.
ACTTTGTAGTGTCCTTTCGCGAAGTATGTTGAAAGGGTGCACGGTAGGAGTCATGAGGACAGTGTCAGATTTTTAGGAATATATGTGAAATATTGTTAAGGAGTTTTTATTTTCCGTCAGAGAATGGTAGGGGGAAAATTATGTTATGTTGTCCTAAGTATGTTGAAAGGGTGCATGGTAGGATTCATGAGGACAGTGTCAGATTTTTAGGAATATATGTGAAATATTGTTAAGGAGTTTTTATTTTCCGTCAGAGAATGGTAGGGGGAAAATTATGTTATGTTGTCCTAAGTATGTTGAAAGGGTGCATGGTAGGATTCATGAGGACAGTGTCAGATTTTTAGGAATATATGTGAAATATTGTTAAGGAGTTTTTATTTTCCGTCAGAGAATGGTAGGGGGAAAATTATGTTATGTTGTCCTGATTTTACTTTTTCACTAAAGTGGTGATCTTGTGAGACTTGGCGAGGCTTTCTGTTTGGAAGTATCCGAATACCTTTGATCCCTGTTTGGAACTGAATTTTGTAGTTGTATTTGCCTTTTTAGAATAAACTAGATTTACCCTTTCAATTAGGTTATAATGTCTGCAATTAATTTGAAACTTCACATTTCAGTTAGAAATAAAAAGCATGATGGATAGAAAGGGCCTTGTCTGTTTTTCAATCTGTGTTTCCTTACTTTTTTGCAACATTATGCTGCTTGTTTCACTGTTGGCAACTGAAAAGATAAGTTAAGACTCATACTAGCTCCGTTTGAAAATATATATCTTAAGGAAATGTTGTGGACTTCTAAAATGGGGTGCTGCATTATTGCAGGGTGCGGTAGAAAATGTGTTGGAGAGAAGCACTAAGGTTCAGTTGCTTGACGGTACTGTTGTACCACTGGATGAGAACTCAAAGAACAATATTGTAAAAGCTCTTAATGAGATGTCAACTAGTGCATTACGCTGTCTGGGTTTTGCTTATAAAGATGAGCTCACTGACTTTGAAACCTATGACGGTGATGAAGATCATCCAGCTCATAGACTTTTACTTGATCCATCCACCTATTCATCAATTGAGAGCAACCTTGTTTTTGTTGGCCTGGTTGGACTGTGGGTGAGTTGTCATATGGCCTCTCTGCATTTTTTTACCTATTTATTTCATCATTGTTCTATAATTTTTTGACCTAACTCTGATTGTTGCATAAATTTGTGAAGGATCCCCCAAGAGAGGAGGTTTTCGATGCGATTGAAGACTGCCGAGCAGCTGGAATCCGTGTTATGGTGATTACTGGAGATAACAAGAACACAGCAGAAGCAATATGCCGTGAAATAGGCGTGTTTGATGATGATGAAGACATTAACCCAAGAAGCATTACAGGAAGAGAGTTTATGTGTCTGCCTGATCGGAAAGCCTATCTGAGACAAAGTGGGGGGCTTCTGTTTTCAAGGGCTGAACCAAAGCACAAACAAGAGATTGTTAGGTTGCTCAAAGAGGATGGTGAGGTGGTTGCCATGACTGGTGATGGAGTGAATGATGCACCTGCCTTGAAACTTGCTGATATTGGGATTGCAATGGGCATTTCTGGAACTGAGGTAATTTATTTAGTTGTTTTCTCTTGTTCAGTCATAATCATCGTATATACGTTTCAGGATACCTGTCATGTAGTATTGTGTTGGAATACTGGAATGGAATTTCACTGCTTTTTTTTTTAGGAGGCACTTAATTACGTATCAAAACCACTAGGAGAGTTAACTTGATATATTAACAGGGTAAGTGCTTGAATTAAATCTTCAATTTATGGTGAGTTTAGTAATTACATGCATCAAAGCAAATTGATAAGTGGCATATAGTATTTTCTTGTTTGAGATTTCATTTTTAGAGATGTAAATGGAATGCTCTGTGAAACAGCACCCCTGTTACCAACCTATGAGTATTAGGGCTAAGGATAAGGAACCATAGATATATTGTTAATGATGTCTTTTAAATGTTAATTGCTCATTAATTTTTTTGCTGAATTTACTAACTCTTTTATTTCCTTCCAGACAGTCTCACCACTTTCATACCATAAACTTTCCAATCTCTTCTCCTTGACAGGTTGCAAAGGAAGCTTCTGACATGGTTCTGGCCGATGATAATTTTAGCACAATTGTTGCTGCTGTTGGTGAAGGCAGATCTATCTACAACAATATGAAAGCTTTTATCAGGTTCGTTTGTTATCTGTGTTTTTTAACGTTTTAGAGAGGGGTGACTAAAACAATGGTTTTTCTTTTCCTCTGAAAATTCGTCCACCATTTTTTCTACTGCCATACATATATAATGCTCCTGAATGATAATATAAAAAGGTTTTGATAAAAGACAAAACCATGGTATGATAAACAAATGAATAAGAAAGAAATTCATATTGCATGGTGTCACTGATGATTTCCAGTTGTCTATACCCTGCCCGGTGAAGTGACCACAGATCTTGATACTTTCTGATATTGACATTTAACCCTGGAAATTTTGTTAATTCACTTAGGTTTCCTCTTTGTTAGATGCCTGGACGTGTATGTTTCCCTGATTTAAAGTTTTAAACCCTGTTTCAGGTACATGATCTCATCGAACATTGGTGAGGTTGCCTCCATATTCTTAACAGCAGCATTAGGCATTCCTGAAGGCCTCATACCTGTCCAGCTTTTGTGGGTGAATCTTGTTACTGATGGACCGCCTGCAACAGCATTAGGATTTAATCCTCCAGACAAAGATATAATGAAGAAGCCCCCACGTAGAAGTGATGATTCACTTATCAGCGCTTGGATATTATTCCGCTATTTGGTAACTTTTCATTTTTTTCTTTCTTCCGATTTGTTGCATTTTGATGTCACAGTTTGTATGACTTCACCTGAGAACATTCTCTCTAATCTTCTCGCTTGAATCTTTGGCTGGATAGGTAATTGGGATGTATGTTGGTGTGGCAACTGTGGGTGTATTCATTATTTGGTATACACATGGTTCCTTCTTGGGTATCGACCTCAGTGGGGATGGCCATTCTCTTGTGACTTACTCCCAACTGGCCAACTGGGGACAGTGCTCATCTTGGACGAACTTTACTGCTTCACCCTTCACAGCTGGAACTCAGGTTATCTCCTTCGAGAATGACCCATGTGATTATTTCCATGGTGGAAAAGTGAAAGCTATGACACTCTCCCTCTCCGTGTTGGTCGCCATCGAAATGTTTAACTCCCTCAATGCCCTTTCGGAGGACGGAAGCCTGTTGTCGATGCCCCCATGGGTGAACCCCTGGCTCCTTGTGGCCATGTCTGTTTCATTCGGCCTGCACTTCTTGATCCTCTACGTGCCATTCTTAGCTCAAGTATTCGGCATTGTGCCCTTGAGCTTGAATGAGTGGCTCTTGGTTTTGGCTGTTGCATTGCCGGTGATTGTCCTCGATGAGATCCTCAAGTTGGTCGGGAGATGGACCAGCAGGTCTCAAGTAACCAAGAGGAGAGAAAAGCCCAAGACAGAGTGAGACAAGTTCCAAATTTTACAATAGAGATTGTTGGTCCAAGGGGTGTTGGTATTCCGTGGAAATGGGGGTCTCTCTGACACAGCAAGTTTCTATCAGGGGGGGTCTCATCTGGACCTCTTCCCGTTTTATTTAAGGGATGGTCTGGCTGTTGAAGAACAATTGGTCACAACAATATCTTGATTTGCCCGTACCCTTTAAATAATTCTTTTCTAGGTTTTTTTTTTTGTTGTTGTAAAAACTGGTTAACTTTTTCCCCATTTTGTTAGAGAATGCAATAGAAGCATTATGCAAGTTATCGTCTTTTGCCCATCTCACTTTCCAACTTGGAATATTTTCCCTCTTGTCGTCAAGAAAAGGATGATGAAGACGCACAAGTATCAAATTCTGATTCCTAAGAAAGCAAATGACACGACAGTAGTGTGATCAATATTCCTCGCAACTGCTCCGCACCCATATAGTTCACCATGATAAAACAAAAGCCTGCTTTCTTCTATTTGGTATATATATATTTTCTTGCCTACAATAAAAGACACCTATATTATATATCAGCAGATAGAAGGGTCATCTTTGACACACAAGCTTCTGGAAAGATTGTAGATTATTTTGATAGAAAAAGAGATTATCCAAGGGAAAAGGGATCGTCAGAAACCCAAAAACGAGAAGTCATCGGGGGATATTTTCTTCATCTACGATTAATTTCGTCGAAGATGTTGAACCATTTAAGTCACGGTTAGAATTCGACTGTCGTCCTCATTCTCTTTTATGTGCCATTTTTCAAGTATATATAGCAATTTCACTCAAATGGTCAATAACCCGAAGTTTACTTTTCCCCATTGCTATATTTCTTGCCTACAACAACCAACCATACCACACAGTCAGTCCACAGTAGATGAACACCCATTCATCCCACACAGCCAGTCTAGAGCAGATGTAACACCCTCACCTAACATAAGCAGATAAGATATGTTACATGCAGAGAGATATTTTTTTACTAAATATACAAAAGAAAAGGTCAAGTTAAACAAGCAAGTAATTAGCCAGGAAAGTTGCACAAAATACATATTGTCATGCGTAGAATTGTGGTTTTCGTGAAGAAATGAAGGCGTGTAGAAAAAATAGATTATAATTAGAAAAACGCACAGGTCATCACTCTTCCATGACAAACCAACCCTATAAAATAAATAAACTAATAGAGAATTAAAATGCCACGCATTTTGGTCCAATTACCATTGAGTTTGAGTTTCGCTGCAACCAACCAGGACTCTGATGCATATTGCATTGCATGTACAATCTCTCCTCTTTTGAAAACTTTTTTTCTTTTGGATGCTTCCATCCAATGAACTGTCCCTTTTCAACTTTTTAATTCGAGTGAGCAAAAAGAAACCTACGTTGTCCAATAAAATGAGTTCGGTGATGGCCAGAAGAAACAAAGGAAATAATTTAAGGTTTTCTTTCGATTTGGACAACCTAGCAATTTTGTCGACCACTGGTGCAGAAAATTTTGTATGTTTCTGACTAGAAATAGGGTGACTATAATTAAAATCACTACGTAATGATATACTTGGAGTAATAAGAATCTAGAAAAATGTTTCAGCCTGCTTGGGATTTTGCCTTTGGTGGTACTGAAAACTCTCTTTTACATGCCAAAAATGTTTTTTTTTTTTTTTTTTTTTTGGTTATAACGATTGACTGAAATCCAATTTCTAAAAAAGCATTTATAGTGCCTCCTTGAGAAACATTTGCACAATGAGTATGTGAGCACTTGAGTTTCAATAAAAACCTTTCATGTGCTTCAAACAAAAGTGCTACTAGTAAAAACAATACTATGCAAAAACATTTCATACAGAGAAGTGCTTTCAAACAGACCCTTGATAATGATGATATCGTATGCAACTCTTCAATTGCCATGAAAATCCCAAATTCCGTAGTTACATCACACACATACACACACAAAGATGTATATATAAATTTAGCTTGGTTGATACTTTTGAAGCATTTAGTATAGTGAATACTTGAAAACTCAATTTTAATGTCCGAATGTTCATTTTCATAATTATCTATCCATCAAAATCTAGTTTTATTTATGAGGTTTAAGAAAGTACATAAAATCTTGGGGTGGTAGTTGGCATTTTAGCACCAAAACTGTGGAAATGCAATAGTTACATATAGTTCCGAAAGCCCCCTTGGACTTAGTAAGAAGTGTAGAGCTAGAAAGAAAGCTGTATAAAGCACAACTCTCCTCTCTCTCCTCTTCTCTTCTGACCAACTAAAGCAAGCATTCACGCAAGCAACGGTTGGACACTTAAATCCACCAAACACAATGACCATCAAAATGCCACCTTCTATAAATCTTTGCCTCAAAGTGTTCTCTAACTAGTTAGCAAACCTACCCAAAAATGGAGCTCAAGGAGTTTAGCCCTAGAATCCGCCGTGGCGTAAACCCTACACTTGGGGAGCTTCTCAAGTCGGTTGGAGATGCACAAAGCCCTGATCATGATCATCATATTCTTGAGTTAGGCTTTCCTTGCAGCTCTGTCCCTCCCTCCTCCTACCCTTTTGTCCTCTCATTCACCAATCTTACATATAGCGTCAAAGTCCGACTCAAGGTGAACTTAATACCCTCGTGTTTCGGTGCTAACTCCAATACGGCAGAGGTCAAATTGGGAAGCAGCAACGCCAACACCAAAGTTTTACTAAATGGCATCTCTGGGGAGGCTAGGGAAGGCGAGCTCATGGCGGTTCTAGGGGCAAGTGGGTCCGGAAAATCAACGCTGATCGATGCTTTAGCCGATCGAATCTCCAAGGACAGCTTGAAAGGCTCGATCACATTAAACGGAGAGGCCTTAGACTCAAGGCTCTTGAAAGTGATATCAGCTTATGTCATGCAAGACGATCTTTTGTTCCCAATGCTTACAGTTGAAGAGACTCTTATGTTCTCAGCTGAATTTAGGCTTCCTCGCAGCTTATCAAAGTCCAAGAAGAAAGCTAGGGTTCAGGCTCTGATCGACCAACTAGGCCTTCGAAACGCTGCCACTACTGTGATCGGCGATGAGGGCCACAGAGGGGTCTCTGGAGGCGAAAGAAGGAGAGTTTCTATTGGAATTGACATAATTCACGACCCCATTGTTCTGTTTCTTGATGAACCAACTTCAGGGCTTGACTCGACGAGTGCTTTCATGGTGGTGAAGGTTTTGCAGAGAATAGCTCAGAGTGGGAGCATTGTGGTCATGTCCATTCACCAACCCAGTTACAGGATTTTGAGCTTGTTGGATCGTTTGATATTTCTTTCTCATGGACAGACTGTGTATGGTGGATCGCCGGCCAATCTTCCAGTGTTTTTCAGGGAGTTTGGACATCCAATTCCCGAAACTGAGAACCGAACTGAGTTTGCTCTCGACCTCATTCGAGAATTGGAGGAAACCCCAGGTCACTATTTCAACTTCGCTAATTTTGCTCACTAAATAACATGATAACACACACGAGTAGTATTTTATCTAATCGAAATAATTAATGTTTAGAAAGGACATAAATTGAATTACCCATAGATTACTTTTTTCCATTAGTATATTTCTTGCCTACAAAAACAAACCATGGCATACAGTTAGTCCACAGTAGATATGAACTCCCATTATCCCATACAACCAGTCTATAGCAGCAGGAGAAATACTTCCTTATCCTCGTTTCATTGCCTCGATATGTATTCTCTCTTTCTCTGACAGGTGACATGAAGAGATATAACACCCTTGCCTATTACCTGGGGATATGTAGAGATATATTTTGTTACTAATTATAAAAAGAAAAGGTGAGTTAAACAAACACTAATTAGCTAGAAAAGTTGCACAAAATACATCATGCCATTTTGTAGAATGGGGTTTTCGTGAAGAAATGGAAGCGTGTAGAAAATAGATTATAGGAGACACAGGTCACCAATATCACTCTTCCATTGGCAAACCAACCCTTAAACTAGCTAATTAGAGAATTAAAATGCCTCGCATTTTGGTCTAATTACTATTGACTTTGAATTTTGCTGCAACCAACTAGGACTATGAGTACGTCTTTAATTTACGATGCATTAAGAAAAGTTTCTAATTGAATTAAGAAAAGTTTAACATATAAAGAAACATAAGTTATCCAATAAAATGACTTTGGTGATGGCCAGAAGAAACATAGCAAATCTACATTAAATTTGTTCACCAAATTTTGCGAATTGAATACGTGGGCCAATTGTATTTTTGAGACTAGAAATAAACAATGTATAAAATGGACATAAATTTGAATCAAACTAAACACTGTGACATGTCACTTGATCATTTTGTACATAAATTTAGTGATGATATGGTGCTCATCACTATTTTTAAAATTGGATGTTTCAACAGGCGGAACAAAGAGCTTGGTGGAATTCAACAAGTCCTGGCAGCTCAACAAAAATCAACAAAGACAAGAGGCAGATCCAAACAACTTGATCAACTCCATCACCAGGCCAAAGCTTTCCCTCAAGGATGCAATAAGTGCAAGCATTTCAAGAGGCAAACTAGTCTCCGGTGCACCAAATGACCCAAGCCTCTCCTCCTCAGTCCCCACATTTGCCAACCCATGTTGGATTGAAATAGCAGTCATCTCCAAACGCTCCCTCACAAACTCAAGACGAATGCCGGAGCTCTTTGGCATTCGCCTAGGTGCAGTCCTCGTGACCGGGCTTATTTTAGCCACCATGTTTTGGAAGCTTGACAACTCTCCAAAAGGTGTCCAAGAGCGGTTGGGCTTTTTTGCTTTCGCCATGTCCACCACATTCTACACGTGCGCCGAGGCCATTCCAATTTTCCTCCAAGAACGCTACATTTTCATGAGAGAAACCGCCTACAATGCCTACCGCCGGTCCTCTTACGTTCTTGCTCACTCTCTAATCTCCATTCCCTCCCTACTCTTCCTCTCCTTAGCCTTCGCCGCCACGACCTTTTGGGCTGTGGGTCTGGCGGGCGGTGTTCATGGCTTTCTCTTCTTCTTCTTCACTATTTGTGCTGCGTTTTGGGCTGGGCATTCTTTTGTCACATTCCTTTCGGGCATTGTGACCCATGTCATGTTGGGCTACACAGTTGTGGTGGCCATTTTGGCCTACTTCCTTCTCTTTAGTGGGTTCTTCATAAGTAGAGATAGAATCCCACTGTATTGGATTTGGTTCCACTACATTTCCCTAGTGAAGTACCCATATGAAGGTGTCTTGCAAAATGAGTTTGATGACCCCACCAAGTGCTTTGTGAGAGGGACCCAGATGTTTGACAGCACACCACTAGGAAGCGTCCCCGTGGCAATGAAGTTGGAGCTGCTCAAGAGCATGAGCACCACTTTGGGCGTCAACATCACCGGCTCCACGTGCGTGACCACGGGAACAGATGTACTGAAGCAGCAGGGGATCACTGACCTCACTAAATGGAGTTGCTTGTGGATCACCGTTGCCTGGGGGTTCTTATTTAGGTTTCTGTTTTATTTTACTTTGTTGTTGGGCAGCAAGAACAAGAGGAGGTAGTAATTTGTGAGGTGAGGGGTGTCACAGACTCACAGTCATGTAATCTGTCTGATTATTATTTTCTCTATTGATTTTCAGTGTATAATTTTAAGTTATTACCATGTAGTTTTGTAATACATACAACACATTGCTTATGAGAGATTTTCACTTCGAATGTCCTGAATCATGATTAATTAGAGGTTGTCACGTGTCCAAGATAAAAGAAAAAATTGAAACAGCTCTTATTAAAGGAGAAGTTCTTTGGTCTGGCAGATGAACCACATCACCCGTCAAGAAAATTCTTTGCATTGGGGTGGGATGAGCATGGACCTGGTTGCGACTTAAATACAACCAAACCCTTTATTTGTGTGTGTGACCAGAGGAGCGACATGGTATGCCTGCCGAGTCCTATAGAACAGATGCCTGAAATAATTCTAAAACAACCTAACAAGCTCAATGCCCAACTCGATATGGGGTCAACTCAGAACAAAAAGAAATAAAACGAGTCAACTCAGAACAAATTACTTACCAAGTGTAAGTTGAATTTTGGTTTTGTGGCCAAATTGTACCTATCGAGCCAGGAATCGTCCATATTGTGCCGGAAGTACTTCTATAAAGTCAATTGGGCCAAGGCCCATTAATATTAGGCCCATGAAGCAATAAATAATGACATTTGGCGGTGATGTTACCTACCCAAATCCGGACTCTAAATTTTTCAGTCTATTTATCTGCTAAAATCCTAACCCTTGGATAAAAGAAAAACGTATCCTGGCCGTCAAACCTGTCGGCTTCATTCTATAAATAACAGAGACAGAATCTATCCCTCTATCTCTCTGTGTTTCGGAAGCGCTGTTAGGGTTAAATCGAAATTTGGGGCTTTTTTACCAGTCAAGGTACGCGCTTTTAACAATAATTCAATTGTTTTAATACTTGGGATTTCAAAGGGTTTTCTCGTTCGCAATTCAGTGAGTTTATAAAGTTATGAGTTTTTAAATTTTTTTCAACGGGTTTTAAATAGATTTGTTTTTCTGTATGCGATAATTTGCTTTCGAATTTATATGTTGAGCTGGAGATTTGTAGATCCTGGGTAATTTCTTGTTAAGGTGATTAAAGAATGTAATTAGGGCTTGTCAGTTGTTTCTGGAAACTTGGTTGGTTCACGCTCTGCACTTTTTTCTTCAAATTGTTTTTGGAGGGGGTTAATTGTCTGATTATTCGAGATTAGGAGTTTCTGTTTTAGATAGTGTGCAAAATTTACTATTCCCCACGCAATGTTTATGGATTCTCAAATTATCCCTTATCTGTGTATGTTTCTTTTTTAAATCCACTAATGAGTTGGGTCTGAAAAAATTACGTACAGTTTTTTGGAATTGGAAGTGTTTGTTTGTGTCTACCAATTCCCTATTATTCATGTCAATTAACTGGATTTGTGAATTGTAGCAAGTTTTTTTTGTTTTTGTTTTTGTTTTTTTGTTTTTTTTGGGGACAGAATTGTAGCAAGGTTTCTTGTTCAGTGTTTACCTTACTGATTACAATTTTTGTTGGCAGCTTGAAAATGCCTCGTTATGATGATCGATATGGCAATACACGCCTATATGTTGGTCGTTTGGCTTCACGCACGCGTTCACGTGATCTGGAACGCCTTTTCAGCAGATATGGCAGGTAATTGCTTTTGTTGTTTCAGAATGTATTTTGAGTGATAGTTATTTCAGAATGTGTTTTGAGTGATAAACTCATCATCCATGCAATATATTCAAAATCACAATAGTCATGTTAAGGTACCTTATGAATTGAAATCTAATGGAAAACTAACTTATCCATGCAATATATTTGAAATCACAACATCAGTTCGTGAGGGCATCCACCAGAAGTGTTGGGGACATTTGGTTCCTTGCCAAGCTTGCCTTTGTGCTTGGTTTAATGTAAATTTTCATGTTCTGTGTGGGAGCTTTTTGCCCCTAGGTGTTGTGTTTTCTTAACTTGAATAATCTTGTTGAAGGTTTTCTGGGGTTTGGCCTTACTTGGAGGTCTATGGTGAGAGGGTGGCCTTGGTGGAATTGGTGGAAATTCTTGCCGAGTGTATATGAGACTTTGGTGATTCTTTCTGTAGTCTTATTGCGTGTTTTTATGCAAATGGCAACAATCTCAATCTGGTGTTTAGTTCGTCTGTGACGGGCGAAGTATCATGCACTTGAAGTACTTAAGTAATGATAGCCTTACTGTTTCTGGCAACCGTTTACGCAGAGTACGAGATGTGGACATGAAGCGAGAGTTTGCATTTGTTGTAAGTTTTTCTTACTCTTGGTTTTTCTATTCTTTTTGCTTATATTTTGTTATCTTCAGAACCTGCTTAGGGATCATAAAACCCAAAAAATGGGGGTCACCTGTTTTGTTTTCTGCTCTTACTTCTTGATAACAGGAATTTAGTGATCCTCGAGATGCTGATGATGCCAGATATAGCTTAGATGGTCGGGAGTTTGATGGAACTCGTCTTATTGTTGAATTTGCAAAGGGGGTAAGGCCTATAAGCTGAATTTTCCATTCCAAGTCAAATACCTGTGCATGTTATACTACGGATTCTTCCAAGTTTTTGAATTAAAATGCCCCTTCTAGTTTCCTGGTTACATACAGGGGTGTTACAGTGCCAATTCATGATTGCTATTCCTGCTGTACTCCCAATCTTACTTGACATTTAAAACTATATCCCTCTTTTCCTCGTCACTTTATATTACTGTTCTCAGGTTTCTAATCTGTTCATGTACTGTCATCAAACTGACATCTCCTCTCTGTGTTATGTGGAATAGGGACCGCGTGGTTCCCGGGAATATCTGGGAAGAGGTCCTACTCCTGGGTCTGGTCGTTGCTTTAATTGCGGTATTGATGGCCACTGGGCTCGTGATTGCAAGGCTGGGGACTGGAAGAATAAATGCTATCGCTGTGGAGAAAGAGGTCATATAGAAAGGCAGTGCAAAAATAGTCCCAAGGAGTTAAGGTAATCAGTTTTTCTCAAGTCTTGTTTAATTGCTTGTTTCCTTCCCCCTCCTGTTTTTGGATGCACTGTGGGATTCTTTTTTGACTTTGTTCAAATTAAATTATATTGCAGGCGTGGGCGGAGTCGTTCACCTGGATCACGTTCGCCTCGCCGTGGGAGAAGCCGTAGCCCAAGTTACAGCCGAAGCCGCAGCTATAGGTCAGTGAGTATGCTCTTGATTTCGAGTTTCGTTATCACATGTATTTTATCATATTATATAATGTGTTCTTGGATGTATTTGTAATTTTGACATGATTGATATGAAGATCAGTAACAACATTTGTTTACTGTAGTTATCTGTTGCGTAGTGAGTGAGTCGTAACATGCTTGGGGTTTAGAACTGTGTTTCTTTTATCTAAGAGAATAACTGAATTGGTATTATTCCTCATATGACCTAAGGTGGAGGGGAAATGGTGAACAAACTTAGATTCAGATGCATGATGTCTATTGAGATTTATACTTAATATTTTTCTAACAACTTGATCATTTTGTGTGTTGCCAGTCGATCAAGATCCCCAGTAAGGAGAGGGAGAAGCCGAAGCCTGGATCGGTATGACAGATCACCGAGCCCTCCTTACAGGAAGAGTCCACCGCCCTCAAAGGGGAGGAAGCACAGCCTTACACCTGATGAAGGCAGCCCCCGTGGGAGAGGTAGCCCTTCTCCCAGAAATGGTAGACTCAGCACAGAGCGAGATGGCTCAGACTACAGTCCCAGGGGAAATAGTAGAAGTCCAGTTAGCCCCATAGGGAAAAGCAGAAGCCCGAGTAGCCCTGGAAGGGATAGCCCTAGTGTTGGGAAGTACCCGAGCCCTAGTGAAGCTAATGGTCGCAGCCCCAGTCCAAGGGACGATAGGAGCCCTGTTGATTATGAGGATGGACGCAGTCCGTCACCCTAGGCTGTTCTGGAGAAGAATTTGTTCTCTTAGACAAAACTTTGAGCATGCATAAACTATTTAATTTTTCCCTGCTTGTTCTATCTATGAGCATATTTGACTCGCACGTTCTATTTAAATATTACATAAGAAACCAAAAAAGGGAAAAAAAAAAAAACTTGTGGAGTTCAATCTTGTTACCCTATTTTGAAACTAGTCTTCTCTTCAAGATATATCAATAAAATAAAACTGAGTTTAGAACAATGACCCCATTCCATCTGTACCTAATGGAAACACACGAACTAAACTGGTCAGCGTGAGGTTATTTAGCACGGCGGATTGTTATGGATTGAATTAAATCTTAGGATTGTCTAGGATTAGCTCTGATTGGCCTAAGTTTGATTAAGTATTGGCTTACGTTTGGTGCTGCGTTGAACTAAGAAGTTTGATTGTAAAAATAGTGAAGGCTTATGTTTGGTGCTATGTTGGACTAAAAAATAGTTCTTATAATATTTAAATTTAATTGGGGTTTTTGACCTAAAAGATAAATAAATGCTAAAAGAAACCCAATTTAAAGATTTATAACAATATCTGACAACCAAAAAAAAAAAAAAAAATTTAAGACAATAATAAAAAGAAAACAAATAAATTTTTTCTTTTTTATAATGAAAAATAAAATTATGATATTTGTTTTTTGGCTTCTCAAGATTAATCTTAGTTGGTGAAAACATTGTTAAATGAGCTAAGTTCACTCAATATAATTCTAGGTTTTTTAGGGACCAAGTAAAACAATAATTAAATTATATATATATGTATAATTTTTTATATATTTGACTTTTGACTTCAAACTGAAAAATATAATTTGATAAGATAAAAATTACTTGCGATAAAGAAAGCATCACATCATGAATTATTAAACTTGTTTCAATATCAAAAAAATATCAAACATTTGTAAATTACTATAGTTTGATTTTCCAAATGCAATATCAAAATAATTATTGTAATATTAAAATTTAGTTAAGGATTTTTATCTGCAAAAAAAAAAAAAAAAAAAAACTCATTCAAAGATCTAAAACAATAATTAAAAGAAAATAAATAAATTTGTGATATTTTTTAAAGAGAGGCGTCGGACTCACGTGTTCTATTTAGTGAGCGTGCTATTTAGAGAATCACTTTTTAGGCTCACTGTATTAGACGAGCGAGTGATGCGTTTTTTTCACTATTGGACTATACAGTCTCATTTAAGTTAGTCTCGTCTCTTACCAAACAAGAGTTTCGAGTAATATTTAACCTAGTCCAGTCCAGTGAGGCGTACCAAACATGGCCACGTTTATGTGGACAGGGAACAGGGACTAGGTTTTTTTAGCATTTAAGCCTTATTGTTACTATAAACCTGGCACTAAAGAATTTGACCACCTATATAATCCCTAATTACATTTCACAATCAATTGATTGTTTTGAATTTAATTGCCAGGTAAAAATGCCAGAAAGTGAGTAAATAATTAGACAAATAAATTACTAGTTTGGAACAGATAACTGGTTGGAATAACCAAAAAAATAAAATATTCCACTTCTTGGTCAAATTAAATTTTAGTTATTTTCTTGCTTGGAATAAGAACACTACAAGAAACCTTCTGCAACAATTTGAATAAACCTGAACCACCGCCATCCTCCAACTCTTATCCACAAAATGTCCAACGCAGTGGCTTTGCCCTGTCTTGGCATAGTCAGCATGGCACGCCGGCCACGTCAGACGGCCAAGACAAAGCCAAGCAAAATCCCGCCGCCGTCGACGACGAGTATCGGGTTCGGGACGAAGAGGAGGGAGCAGACGTGGCAGTGCATAGAGGGTTGTGGAGCTTGCTGCAAGCTCGAAAAAGGTCCCTCCTTTGCTACCCCTGAAGAAATCTTCAATAACCCAACTGACGTTGAGGTTTGCTCTTGTTAATGTCTCTGAGAAAATCCTCAATATCATTAGTTTGTTTTTCTTTTTCGTTTTCTGAATTGGGTTTTATGTGAAATATTTCAGCTTTACAGAAGCATGGTGGGTGCAGATGGGTGGTGTGTGAACTTCGACAAAGGCACACGCAAGTGCTTAATTTACAATGGTGAGGCATTTCATTTCACTTGTTTTACAAAGCTCACCTTTTTGTTTTCAGCCTTCTCATTTTACTTCGAAATCTTTAACAGATCGTCCCTATTTTTGTCGTGTGGAGGCAGAGGTTTTTCAATCACTGTATGGGATTAATGAGAAGAAGTTCAACAAGGAGGCCTGCAGGTTGGCTTTCTGTTAAAAGCAATTGAGAATGATGGGTTCTTTTAGTTTTTCTTGTTCATGCTTTGATTTGGCTCAATTTTCCGTCTTTTTGGTTGCAGGAGCTGCAGGGACACCATAAAGTCTGTTTATGGTCCTCATTCAAAAGAGTTGGTTAACTTCAACAGCGCAGTAACTTCAAGCTCCAGCAGCAATAGTTGTTAAATGAATGCAATTTGAATGCATTGCTAATTATGACAATTTTGTAGCAAACTGGTATAACAAATTTGGGCAAGATTCACTTTTGATGGACCTTCAAATTCCTCACTCAATTCAACTGGCCAATGATTAGTGATCTCCACTTGGGGAAGAAACTTCGAGAGCCAGAGTTTTTCGGCATCTGCAGATTCTGAGAAAAGAAATAGGCTTATCCAAAGTGACAATTTAATGTAATTCACAAAATGCTTATTTGAATCTTTCAACATTTTTGTTTACAAGGTTGAGGACTTGGACATACCTCAGAACACTGTGTACCAAAACCATCTTAAAAATGATTGGTTTCGCATAAAGAGCTCAGTTTGCTTGATCTACTTGATTTAGAATTAATTTGTACAGCTGTCGAATACTGATCCTATTTGATTTACCATTGAACACATGGACTTATCAGATTAAGCTCAGAGTTGTAGGAGCGTGAGAAAATTGCGTGGACATATGACCTCTAAGCCAGTGAAAGCTCTCAAACTTGGTCCCAAGACCACCAGTCTGTTAAAACCGTTATTTCAAGAAGATTCATAACCACCACAGATCCAAATTCAAGAACTTCTCCTCACACACTTTGTTCACCTCCTCCTCTTTCTCTCCCTCTCTCCAAAATGCCAAAGTTGATGATCTCACAAACCTCAACTTCAACCATGTCCATACTTCTCCTTGTAGCTTTCTTGGCCCTCACTCCCACCATTGAAGCCCTCTGCTCAGACACCGTGTTCACTTCTCTCTCGTCATCCGGCTTCACACTCTTTGCTCATGCTTTGCATTCCCACAACCTCACGGCCACCGCCAGCACCACCGTCACCTGTTTCATCCCGCCCGATGACAGCTTCTTAGGGCAACCCCTCAATGCCAACACCCTCCGCGCTCACATCTACACGTTGGAGGCCTTGCCTTACCAGTCCCTCCTTAGGCTTCCACTGAACACCACCCTCCCAGCTCTCCACCACAACACAAGGCTTGTTTTCGGCACTGATGGCAAAAGGGTCTCTTTCAATGACGTTCTTGTCACTGCCCCGAATCTCCACATTGATGATTCTTGTGTTGTTCATGGCGTTGAAGGGCCTTTGGTGCCAATCCCATCATTGATGGATGATGTTCTGAGGCCAAGAACCGAGACTCTGCCATCTCCAGCCTTGCCAAAGCATCGGGGTCATCGTCGGTTCGCAGAGATTGTCAGGTTTGTTCGTCGTGCACCCAATCCAGTTCTTGTGGATGGGGATCAAGACACCTACCTCCCTTGAGAATTTTTGAAGTCTTGGCAATGTTTCTTTGTCTTGACGGGATATTTGATGTTTTACTGTTAGTGGAGCATTTCGATTCTGGTTGTTAATCTTTGTGATTTTGGTAGTCATATTGTTTGAGATTTAGGTGGTTTTGGGTCAAAAGAGTTTGTCAAATCATGGTGCAGGTTCCATTGCTTGTGGAACCAGAAATGCTGTGTAATTGTAAACCATAATGAAATACCATTTGGGATTTATTCCAAACCAGTTTCTTTCTTTTCTTCATTAATGATCTCCTCATAAACGGAATTTATGAGCTGAAGTTTACATTTGATGAATTCAGCAGTGAATTGTTGTCGTGTGACAACTTGAGAAGATATTTTGCCAACCACATTGAAAGGTAATGGGATTGTATGGACCAAAAGAAAGGCTTTCTCAACAAGTGGAGGCTGTGACTTCTTCTCTCAGAGAATAAGAATCGAATAGAGATGCTCTGCCGGCCAATCTCTAAAGTCTTCTTTTCATACAAAAAGATATTCGGTTCATGAAGGCATTAGTAGTTAGTAACCAAAGTTATGGCCATTTACGATAGATTTCAGAGACCTATATGCTCATGTTCCCTTTTCTTTTCTTGTATCAGAAACAACCTTTCCCACATAATATAAGCTCTAGCCTCTAGCCTTTCCTCGAATGTCCCAACTCCTGAATGCTTCCTTCCTAGAATAGAATAGAATTACCTGTCTACACGGGACTAAGCTAAGTTTCAGAGAGACCTTTGAGCAAGGTTCGACCTGCGTTGGAGCTTGAACATGAACGAGGAAGAAGTCCAAGAAACCCACCTCATTCCATATGATAGAAATTATGTCATTGCTTACAATGATGAACATCAGCCATCAGATGCAATATGGTATCCTTGTCCTTTCTTCAACCCCATTTCTTCCCAGGAGGGATTTCTTGATGGTTTAACATCTCCATCATGCGGGACAGATGCGGCCGATTTCGCAAGCAGTCTCTGGAATGAGAATGAACTTGCTGAGGAGACTTATGAGGGTGAAGAGTTACCATATTATGGCTGTGGAAACTGGCTTAGAGAATATGAGAGCTCCTTTGGTCAGTGTTGGGGAGATGGGTACTTCTCCCACGGCAATGGAACTCACAACAATGAAGGAGACAGTGAGTTGAAGGAGATAGAAGGCTCCAGGCAGAGTGAACAACAACATGAAAGCCATTTGAGGCATGAAGAAGTCACTCAAGATGGCCATCCTTCTTGTGACTCCAATCCTTGGTGTGATCTTTGGCTTGCATTTGGAGGGGAAACAGAGACCCATGGCTGGGGTGAGCAAGAAACCAGGATCACACCTTCCTACAACGTGCCGGATTTCGGAGTTTGTGAGAGTCTTTTTGGCTACCGGCCTTGCTTGTATCGATAAGACTGAAAGACATGTAATGAACAGCAAGTGAACAATGACTTGGCAACAATCTATGTGATCATGGAATTTTTGTGTTTCGCATTCTGATGTAAGATACGGGTGAATTGTAGATTTAGGTAGTTTAGCAGAAGCGTCTAGAGAACTTTAAGAATCCATGGAAACATAAAACTCACAAATTCAGGCAGATGCAACTAGACCAACAAATCTGCCACCTCAGTACTCAAAATGTTTGCCCTCGTTTTGTTTTCCTCGTGTATGAAACCAATCGACTCCCAGAATAGGCTTAAAAACCACCTAATCCCTCAACCATGGGACTTGAAACTGTCCCAAGTTTACTGCTGCTGCTCATATATCTGCATATAAGTCTCAGAAAGGGCAAACATTTGGGGAAGAGTTTCTGAAACATAAAGATCCTGCATCTCATGCCATAATTTTTCTGACTTTCTCTGTACAAATATCCTGTATGAACCTTCACCAGGTTTGCCATCATGAACAATGTTGGCAATCAGATCATACTTTGAACGCAAACTCTCATTCTCTTTGGGGATTGACACTGGGATGTAGTCTTTCACACGAAAGTCGACTAAAGTCGGATTCTTTTCCACAGAAAAGTTGTTCTTGGTAAATCGCTGAATGTGGAGAATAAGATACTGTGGTAATCGGGTGACTCGATACCTCATCCTTGCTATGCGAGGTCGGACTACTTCAGTCAGAGTCTCCCCATCAAATTTCTTCAAAATGTTGGACAGCCGGAACTGGGGTATTATGTTTTTCTCCATCACATCTTTGGAAAGAGGTGGTGGGGGCAAATCCAACCCAAGCATTAAGAAAGGCATTTTGTAAGTTCCCTTAAGAATGCCGTTGTTTTCAGTGGCAGCATCTGTATTCCGATCATCACCATTTTCTTTCTTAGGAATCTCCTTCACAACCTCCAGTTCCCCCTGAAAGCACTCATAGTTAGATGATGCTGCTATCTTTCTTTGAATTTGTAAGATGTGCATGCAGTGTATTAAGCAGCCATGAGATGAATTCAACTCCTATTCGAAACCGTTTCTTACTGGCTTTCATAACCGCCTGCGGGCTCACCTGTCCTTTGAAGTTGCGCGCATGCCATATCTTTCTCGTGAGCTCCCCGAATCGATGAACAAGTGGAGATTTGCAATGTTGATAATTCTTAGGGATGAGGAAAAAGTTTCTTAGTAGAGTGACTCATTAAAGATTGAATGGTGACATTGACAAAATCAGTCTCCTTCATGCTATTGAGCCCCAACATTCCAGGAAGGTAATAAGAACCATCAAGTGCCCTAGACCATTGCTTGTTTTTGTCAATCTGCTCAACTTGTTCCTCCGTAAACCTCGGGTTCAATAACATGTCTAATGTCATCCAATGACGGGTCACTGATTTCGTATCCATCAGGAAGGCAATAAACTTTCTCCGTTCAAAGATTGATATAAACATGGTGTCCAGCTTCAAGGCTATGAGTATATGCATGGGACTTGTTCCCTCTTCATTGGTAATACTTAACACAAACTAAACATGCATACACATTCAAATTTGACAGAGACACAGAACAAAATCAAAATCAAAATAAACTCGGAAACTTAATCAAATCCTACTAAAATCTGGAAACTATAGAACCTAAGAAAATAACAAATAAATTAGGAACCTAAATAATGATGGCCGCATCACTTTCATTTGTATAACTCACAATATTAAATATACAGCTCTTAATTTCGACTAAAGTATGAACAATGCCATGCACCCACCGACGACAGAGGGTTTCATCTTTGGCCACTCAAGAACACATAGAGCGTCACAAGAAAAGTAAGGTTTTGCACAGTATGTACCTATCTTTATCTTTGTTCTCTTTTTTTTACTCTTTACAATAGAAAAATTTATGTAAGATCAACCTACTGTAAAGAAGGTAAAAAATTAAATTCACTATAAGTCCATCATATTACATGGTCAAGCCCCAATTCCTCTTCAATATCATCACCATCGTCAAACAGCTTTAGGAACCGAGCTTGATCTTGCTCTCTCTTCTTCTTTTGCCAGAACTTGTGTGCAACTACTCCTCCAACAATACACACTACTAAAACGATAACAACGATTAATATCACTAGAACAATATGCCATCCATTTTTCTTTTCTTCTTTATGTGCCACAGTGGCGGACTTGGAATCTGCAAACATATGGCCAGAAAATTATGATTACAAGTTGGACACTAAATATAAGAGTAGATTGGATTCAAATACAGATGTATGCATGCCAACAACAGCTACGCCAGTTGGTAATCAAGTATGAAGGCAGCAGCATCAAGAAAATCTGGAAATTTCCGTATTATCGAACGCATTCAACTACAGTTAAGAATCATGCAGAGCTTTATCTTCTGTTATTTCTAGCGAACACACACCACCAAAGTTCCTAGTCACTCATTTGAGTAATATGTACTAAAATATCATTAGCTAGGAATTTTATCCAATATGGGAGCATTGGCATGCCATCTAAAAGTGAGCTTACTGTGACCAGTTTAAGGCTCTAACCACAAAACTCCTTATCAACTTAAACTAGGCATGAACGAAATGATCTCAAAATTTTCAATTGAGTAGACTCACACTCACCAGGTGAAGCGGCAGGTAGACACTTTGGACACGAAAAGGAAGCGTTGAATTCCTTGCTCTTGAATCGGACATATTTTCCATCAGAAGAATCGAAGTCAGAAGGACATAACTCCCACTCATCAAATATGTCATCTGATTTAAAAGTGTCCTTCTCATACAACCCGCATCGCTTGCACTTCTTACTCGAAAACTCTGTCAGAGGCTGAAAGCATGAAAAATCATAATTCCATCAGAAACCTACCTAATTAAAAGCTCAACAACAGCTTTTCAGCTCAAAACAGCTTGGGTACATACATACAATTGATTTCTAGCTGGACTCAGACATATTATGCTGTCACAGTCAATCAGTACCGCACATTATTCTACCTATTCAATGGCCCTGATCTCACAACACCATATGGCTAGTTACGTTTTCTAAATTGGACCAAACAGAATTCATCTTATCAAAAATTACAATATTAAATTTTAAAACAAAGGCAAATTGAAATAGAAACGGAAATTTTGAGCATAAGCACAATCTCACCTGCCAAGACTCTTCGCCTTTGAATTCATACGATACGTTCTTCTCCTTCACATCTGGAAACACCGTCTTGTTCTCCCCTTGGCATGTGAAATACACAATCGGCTTCACACCTTTTATGAACTCGTGCGTGTCGTATATCACAATCGAACCCAGCGTCACGGTCGCCGATAATATACATCCTATGTACGAAAACAAACAAATCAATCTCACACACAACGGCGTCGTATTCAACACATCAAATTCCTGTTTGTTTCCCGAGAAAAATAATGAAAATTTACCTGGAAAGCAGCTGAGGAACACGCCAAAGACGATAAAATTGATTGAAACCTTAGAAATCCGGGGCTTCCGAATCGGCATATCGAGATTTATATCGCGTTTTGTCGAAAATTTGGAGGAGATGATCGGACAGAGAAACGGCGGGAGTGCGATACGCAGCTCTCTCGTTTGTCTCTCTGAGACCACCGCGAGGGGGTGCAATTTCGTCAAATGAAAAGTGTGGTTGGTGTTGTTGTGGCGGTGGTTTTTGCTGGAGTTTCCGAATCTTTTTGTTTTCTTGAGCTCGAAGAAGATGAAGATGAGAGATAAACGAAAAGCGGGGTTGACCGTGACCAGTTCGCGCTTCGCGCTACGCCATTTCGGAAAATTACACGGGGTTGAAGTCTCTGGTGGGCTAGGTGCGTAGTGCGCACTTCTCAGATCATGCCACGTAGTCGAAAAGCAAATGAAGACAAATTACATTTCTAGTCTCTGTAGTCTGTAATATTTCTGATTTTTCACTTGAGCGCATGTAGTTTTAGTTTTAGCAATTAAAGACATGTAATTTTATTTAGATTTGCAATTCAGGACAACCCGTAAATTTGTTAATGCTCCAAATTAAAATATAAAGTGACAACATGTCATGGATATACATGCATGGCAATCTATTGTTCGGTTATTGTTCTTAACATGTAAGTAACAAGCTGTTAATTAATTGCATCATATTATCATATTCTTTATCATACGGTATTCTTTATCATCTTATATGGTATTTCTTTCGATTTTGAATGAAACATCATTTTCAACAATAACGTTAAAATTAAGACTACAAGTATAATTTCACCTTGATCAAATGAGAGAGTTAGAAAAATAAATACACTACTTAATCTATTCCCTCCATTGTTGATGAAACCAAACTTTTCCAAATAAAATTGAATGTGACCAAATCTTTTTCATTTTGAAATAGACAAAAGAGATTAATGGACAAATAGAATATTGTCACGAATTGATCAAGGACATCAGACCAAAAAATAAAATAAAATAGTCCTTGATACTTCTTAGTCTGTTTGATGATAGTGGAAGTGGCAGAGCCAGTCCTAGATCAGGATTTGCCCTGGCGCCCTCATTTTTTTGACATCTCTCCTATATACAACTTACTAATAGACAACATGTAACTTAAATTAATGGCCCTTTTAAAAACAATTAGACATGACTATTTTTGAAAATTTTAGTTCCAACATGTGTTTTGAACACTTAAATGTATTTGATATACTTGTGTTTTCTATCTCGGTCCTCCCGATCTTATAATTCTAGCTCCGCCCTTGGTGGAAATTGATCTCTCTTGCTTTAAAATTTATATTTAAAAAAAATAACCACCTAAAATTCAAAGCTGCTGCTGCCGAATGGTATTAAACACACACCTGAAAGAACTACAACTAACTTAACTAACATTGAGCTTGCAGCACAAGAAGGCATGGACAGGTATTTTGCATGAAAACAACATTCTGAGCCATTGACCTGAAGACGTCCCGAAACTGCGGCTCTCCATCGCCAGCCTCCTAACAATAGCATAACTATTTATGCTTTTTTCAAGGGTCAATTTTGGCATCAATCTATCTATTTTCGTAAAACTATGGATGCCCCAAGAAGGATTAGGCATAGCATGATGGTAAAATCGATTGAGTTGTAAGGTAATTTTATGGAAACTACACCAAATAAAGTACCTCTTAGCCCTCTCATGCTCACTCTCTCTTGCCGATGCTCTCGGAACTTGAGAGCTGGCCACCGAAATTAAACCAAACCAAACCAACTTCGCCATATCATTTCACCCTTATCAAATATAAAATACCTAAATTACAACCACCATCGCCGCCACCCACCTCCACATACAACAACCCAATGCCGCGACGTCAAACTTTCGCTACTATAATAATCACCACCTCTATTTTGATCCCCTTCATCTTGGCCAACCCATTCCACCTCCCGAGACACGACGTTCATATCAATCATGTCGAAAAGGTGACTGCCAAATCCAATGCTAATCCCCATGCCAATAACGTAGACGATGCCGGGAATGGCATTGGAACAAGCATTGGCGGGATTGCAAATGTCGCCGATGACATTGTCAATGGCATAGCCAACGCATTGACACCGAACAGCGAAAACTACACAGAATACCCGCCTCCCGCGCTAGCCCAAGAGTTCATCATGGTGCATAATGAGATTCGAAAGGCTGAGAACGTGCCGCCCTTAGTATGGAATGAGACGTTGGCACAATTCGCAGAGGATTGGGCCAAGAAGCAGACCGATTGCGGTATGCGCCACTCGAAGGGCCAATATGGGGAGAACTTGTTCTGGGGTTTTAAGGCCCATTGGTTGCCGAGAGAGGCAGTGGAGGATTGGGCTCATGAGAAGCAATTTTACAATAGAGAAAAGCGACAATGCGCCCAAGACAAAGCTTGCGGCCACTACACGCAGATTGTATGGAAGACCACTCAACAAGTTGGGTGCACTCGGTTCAGATGCTCCAACGGAAGTTTGCTCATTATTTGTGAATATGCTCCTCCTGGGAATTATGCCAATGAGGACCCTTTTAATCCAGGCTCTCCACTTTCTCCTCCTCCTACTCCTAGTGCTACTTCTCCACCATCTTCGTCATCACCGTCATCGCCATCGCCACCGCCGCCAACACCAACACCAACACCGCCATTGCCACCGCCGCCACAACCAACACCAACACCTCCTCCACCGCCAAAACCAACACCACCATCGCCACCACCGCCAAAACCAACACTACCACCTCCACCACCGCCAAAACCAACATCACCATCGCCACCACCGCCAAAACCAACACCACCATCGCCACCACCGCCAAAACCAACACCACCACCTCCACCACCGCCAAAACCAACACCACCACCTCCACCACCTCCAAAACCAACACCACAATCGCCACCACAGCCAAAACGAACACCACCACCTCCACCACCGCCAAAACCAACACCACCACCACCGCCAAAAGCAACACCACAATCGCCACCACAGCCAAAACGAACACCACCACCTCCACCACCGCCAAAACCAACACCACCATCGCCGCCACCACCAAAACGAACACCACCACCTCCACCACCGCCAAAACGAACACCACCACCTCCACCACCGCCAAAACAAACACCACCACCTCCAAAACCAACACAACCATCGCCACCACCGCCAAAACCAACACCACCATCACCACCACCGCCAAAACCAACACCACCATCGCCACCACCACCGCCGCCAAAACCAACACCACCATCGCCACCACTGCCAACACCAACACCACCATTGCCATCACCACCAACACCAACACCACCATCGCCATCATCACATGCATCTACTTCTCCACCATCGTCGCCATCTCCACCACAATCATCACCACCGCCACCCTCTCACCCAACATTGCCTCCGAGACGAAAGGTAACTTTAAGTCCTTGATTTGAGGCATATGCTCCTAATCAAATAAGAACAAGAGTCCAATTCCATTGCCATTAAGAATAGAGTAAACTCGAAATTAGGAAAGTGTGCAAGTCGAACTCTAATGGTCATTAAAAAGAATAGGGTAAGAATTGAACTCAAACATTAAGAAAATGATAAAATTTGAAGTTCTAGCATTAGATATGTGAGGGTAAACGTTTTTTGCCACTTAAGTTACAAGTCATCTTAATTTTTTATTTTGGTGATTGACATATTTATTTTTTTACCACTTTTATCTGCAGGGTCATCATAAGCCAGGTCAGGGTCATCATAAGAAAGGTGGCAGCCATCATGAGAAAGGTCAGGGTGATAATGGCTCAGTGAAAGGCCATCATGGGCCAGGCCAAGGACATCATCTTAGTGGCGGTCACCACCGTAATCCTCATCCACCACCTCCGCCGCTAATAACAAAATACCAATCAATACAACACTAAAATACCTCACCGCATTTTCCGCTGACTCCACTCCGATCATCTCTCTCCAAGGAAAAATCATCAACTCTACCTTGGAATGTTAACTCCTTTTCTTAAATAGTGTTCAACGTTCTCTTTCATTCATGCTTAGTATCATAATATTTTTATGTACAACTGAGGGATGAAAAAGAGGAAAAGAAAGGGTTGCCAATATGTTAATGAGAAGTACAAATTTTTCCAAGTATATGTTTATTATGGCCCAAAATAATTAAACAACATCACGGATGCATATTTTTGTCACCGAGAGAAACAGAGTGACCGATTGATAGACATTGTACAATCTAACACTTCAAATATGGCTACACTACATAGCTACTAGACCCTCAAGTGTGCCTTGGGAGGCCTAATTTTGTGCATTTTTCAATCTGTATTTTGTAATTAAGGGCACTATAAAATCCTCATTCTGAGGAGAAGACCTTGGTCTCTAACTGATAAGCTTTAGTAAAGAAGGCAGGCCAACACAGATATGTTGACAAGATGCTGCTAACTGTAGATGCACCAATGAGAAAGTTCATCACAACAATCTGTAGCTGAATGGCCTCCAGAGGAGAAGCTCCTCCCATTATAAGCCCCGTCATGGCACCAGGAAGCGAGATGAGACCCACGGTTTTCGCATTGTCCAGAACCGGAGACAGGGAAATCACCAAAGCTCTCTTCACCTGCTGAAGTGTTGCTTGGCGCGGGGTGGCCCCGAGAGCCAATGCTGTCTCTACCTGCAAAACAAAAAATCAGTAAACCACCCAAAAAAAAGAAAAAACAAAAGAAGAAGACTTTCAACCAATATAGTTTCCTAAATTTCCATTAGTTCTCTTTGTGTAAGAATTAACCTACCAGATTCATTTGGGTTCGAATATCGTCGCGAAGTCTTTTCATTGTAACCCCGGTTACTGTCATTGAATTTCCTACCATCATTCCTGCAACAGGGATGATGTATCTTGGAGTGAATGGGAAGACTCTGAGCAAAACAAGCAGGAGCATTGTGACTGAGGTTCCAGCCAATATGGAAGCCCCAGCAACATACTTCCCTCTAGGGACATGCTTAGCCCTTTGGCCTGCTGTGTAACCAGCCACAGTTACCTGCAGAGGCAACAATCACATAAGCTCATGAAATAAAGATCAAGAATTAAAGTGAAATTTAATAATAAAAAGCACTAGAAGTGCTACCTAGCATATCAAAATCCATTTAAAATTCAATGTAAATAGTTTATTTTTTTTTTTTTTTTTGGGCCATCAATGCTGGGTATCTTCTGAAATTCAATTGCTTTTGTCTCTATAGAATTCTATACTGAAGCAGAGTATTAATTTCTTACATCTTTCTTTCAGAGACCTCTACTTCTACAAAAACCAAAAAATTTAACCAACCAATCAACATGCTTCAAAAGGTAATTAAACCCATGAAAAAGGGTAGAGACCAATCAGTTCAAATTCTTTTCTTTTCCTTCTCAATTTTCTCAGAAACCAAACACATGGGCAACAAAATGCAACACAAAAGAGGCAATCACAAACCATGAAAAGGTAAGCCAGAATGATCCAAGCAGCATTGTCCCGAGTGAAAATGAACTGCAGAACGAACCCAATAATGGAGAGCTGGACAAAGGCCCTAGCAATGGAGTAAATCATCTCTCCACCCAAACCCAGCTTCTGCATGAAGGACAAGGCCACCGCCAACAGCACCACCACCGTCGCGGCTAGCGGCTTCACCATGCCCTTGAGAAAATCCGCCATCCATGTTAAGTCCATGTTGGCCAGGAGCTCGGAGAAGGAGAGAAAAAGAACCTGGTCAGCATACAGGCCTTGTGCAATGTTTGTGTGGTTCGCAGGGGTTTGCGTGGTGGTGGAGAGAAGTGACGCCATTGTTGAGAAACTGATAACGAAATTCTGATGGGGGATGAAGAAATTAAAAATATGGGAGGAGGAGAGAAGGTAGAGAGAGAGGGGAAGAGAAACGACCTTCCCCAGAGGTTTGAATCACTTGGTGTAGTTGACAACTTGAAGATTTTTTGTTGTTTTGTGGGGGAGAATTAATTAGGGAGATAATCAATGATTAATTGGAAGTGATTAAATTAATGGATTGCGTATTTCTGTTACGGAGAAAAGCAAACGGGTTTGTCTGCGTACGGCCGTAACGAAAGGACAGGCACGAAGGGGGAGGAGTACAACTCTCGGGTGCTTTGTGGTCAACTGGGCGGGTGGTGGGGCCTGGGTTGCGTGGGTTGACGTGGCGGGAACGGTACTTGTGGGCGGGGGCCCACTAATAAATTTACTTAGGTTTTTTGGCTTTAGGTGGATGGATCATGGATCGTTGTCAATTTTTGTATGGGGAAGAAGAAAAAGACTTTATCTAGTCGCAGAGCTGCTGAGTACGGCGTTTTTGTTTTTATGGTGACATCCTTGGCGCATCTTCATTGCAGGGGTGTAAAGGAAAATGTGAACGACATTTACACATAGAATTGTCAGAAATTACTCTAATAATGGGGTATAAATGAATGCAAATATAGCATTTGACCGGAAAATATTAAAAAAAAAAATCACATTTATATCTGATTTTACATCCCTATTTGTTGGGTTCCATAGGCTGAAAAGGAGGAGAGATGATGCAAAAGTGGTAGGCTCCAAACATATAAAAGTTGAGATAGCTACCAAAATATCAGAAATATTCTTTTGTTTCAACTTGATATAAAATCATTTCATTTCATGTTATTTTTACATCTCCAATTTACATCTATCTTATTGGAGGGAAAACGGCATTTACATATCTTAAAGATATAAAGAACATGTAAATGTAACTTTACACCTTTTAAAATGGAAATGCTCTTAGAGCAACTCCACCCGATTGCCCTTAGCCATGGCAAGGGTGGAGCTAGGGCGAGCACTATTCATGTAAATAGTGCTTGCCCTTGCAAATAGTAAATTGTGTCTCCACCCGTTGCCCTTAGCCATGGCAATTACTATTCATTTTTTTGTTTTTTTCACAAATGTTTTAATAAAAATAATTAATTTAGATAATATTTTCGGATAATATTTTTGGGTTCGTACATATCAATATTTATTATAAAATTCATATCTCAATCGGAAAATTTTTTGGTATTTATAGAAAAAAAAAGAGTATTTTTTTGGTATTTTTTTTTAAAAAAAATTCAATTTTTTTATTTTTTTATTGCACAAAAATTGGCTGCCGTTGGATTGGAGAAAAAAAATCTGATCGGAGAGCTCAGAGTGCGACACGTGGACTTTTAGTGTACTGTAGCGGGACACTGTAGCACTGCGGCACTGTAGCGGGTACTGTAGCGATACTGTAGCTAGCTGACGTCAGCAACCTCGTTTTGGACCTGGGGCTAGTTTGGCCTTCGGGCTGGCCCGAGTTGGTGGGTCCCACACCAAACCCGGGCCTGGGCGCAACGCTGGAGCCACTTTTTCTTCTTGGCCTGCCCTCGCCTCGGGCTGGGCTGCACCGCTGGAGTGGCTCTTATGGCCATGACATAGATCCATCAATTCATCGTCTGTGCAATGGTTATATGTTTCAATACCAGCATTTTCTTGAATTGGGGAAAATTAAAAATTATAACATTATGCATCATGCCGATTGTATTTATCAATTCAATTTAATTATAAACTATAGTACGTATTAAGAGCGAAAACACAAAAAAGGATTTCCGTAATTTTTACATGCATAAAATTGTTACAATTTTCATTCAAAAAGACTCAAAGCTTATATAAGGCAGGTGATAACTTGTAAGGAGCGCTCCCTAGTTATAACATGTGAAGGAAGATCTGGCTCTCCTTACTAATAAGAGAGTAGGGCAAGCCCTTATTGTAAAACCTCACATCAACCAACGGAGAGAGGGTGATGTGCCTTATATGTGCACACCCGCATCTATTTAGCACGAGGCCTTTTGGGAGCTCACTGGCTTCGGAGTGATAAGAACTCCGAAGTTAAGCCAGTTGGGGGCCAGAGCAATCCCAGGATGGGTGATCTACTGGGAAGTTGGTAGTGAGCTCCCAAAAATAAAACCGTGAGGGCCAGAGAGGGGGGCCCAAAATGGACAATATCGTGCTACGGCGGAGTTGATCCCGGGATGTGACAATTTGGTATTAGAGCCACTCTGCCGTGTGGTGCGAGTGTGCCGACGAGGACGTCGGGCCTTTAAGGGGGGTGGATTGTAAGACCCCACATCAACCAACAGAGAGGGGGTGATGTTCCTTATATGTGCACACCCGCATCTATCTAGTACGAGGCCTTTTGGGAGCTCTGTAGCCCTTAGTGTAGTTTTACTTTCAACATTTAAGTAAATGTCTTTGTCATTTTACTCTTATTTATTTTTATATTACTCCATTTACTTAAGTTTACAATGTAAATAAGGAAATACCCCCCATTTGGATTCAAATAAAAATACTAGAAAATCAAATTCTCACCAAATCAAAATATGAAAAATCGATTTTAGTGCAAAATACGATTTAGACTAAAAATGATGGCTCATTAAGTCAATATATACTTCATACTAAAATCCCATAAAATCAAGTTTTCTTATTTGATGTGTGAGGAATAAAAGCAGCCAAAAATTATCTTGAGAAAATGATTATTTCGAAAACCCATTTTTCATATTTAGTCAATATTTTTACATAAAACAACTTTTCATGTATGATATGAATGTATGAAGGAATCTAAGGTCAATCTAGGTAAAAAGTCTTAGATGTTCAATCGAGTATGGTGTTAAATCCTATTTGGTTTATTTTAAAACTTATTGAAAATTAGTCTATGGAGCTATGAACTAGCTTGGTTTATATGATTTAATGTTTACTTTTATTTCTAGAAAGACTAGAGAAATTGTAAGTACCAAAAAGAATAATCATTAAATTTTAAGGTAATAACTTTAACTAGCCCACCCATTAAAAAATTCATAGTTCCGCCCTTGCTTCTGATATTTATTTGATAGATAGATTGGTCCCCATATGATTATTATTTGTAGAATATCCGGAAGTGGTAAGAGCAATTGGAATAACGAACCTGCCCCTCCAATTGTAGCTGACGTGTCCAACCATGGAATAATGTGTCACATTAGTTTTATAAACAAGTACTTATTCTGCAATCTAATTTTACTTAGTAGCAAAATACGTTTTTTTAAATAATATTATTTAGTTATTTATTTATTTGGCTCGTTATTCTGTGATTGGAATAATTACTGCAAATGCACCATAATGTCTTGTTCATCAAATTGGCAAACTGCATAGAGAAGGAATCTCTTTAGGCAGTGGAAAAGGAAAAGGAAAAGCCCAGAAAAAAGACTAATCTACCCATAAGATTATAAATATAAAATAATTTATAAGTATATTTTCAGTCCAATATAGCAAATATTATATATATTTATATTCTTACCATCTAGAGAACATCAAATATACTGTGTGTTGGGTGGTGGATGGCTTTTTCTATTTGAGAAGGATTGGTTGGGTTGGGTGGATATTGATATGGACTCCAATGGATATGACATGTTGGTCCTTCTCATTCGCAGGATAAAGAAATCATGTTGGTTATCAAAGATGAAAATTTTATATCAACAGTTGTAAATCAAGTTCGACTCACATGCATATTGTGATATTTAGCCGTGGTATAGTTTTTGTTACAGGTGTATTTGCTTGTTATAAAAGTATCTTATAAATTTTCTATTGTTTGTATAAAAAAAAAATATATATATATATATAAGGGTATATAATTAGCAATAATCTTAAAATAAAAAGGTTCTCCACACCTCTCTAACATGCATAACATGTGATTTTAGTACAATAATACTATTAACATGTGATTTTAGTCTAGTAGTAATTAAAAAATAAGGGGAGAACGAATTTAAGGATTAAAGTGAAAATGGTGTAAAAATTTAGGGCTTAATTGCTACAATTAACTAAGTATAACCGCGCGGTTATATTCTTTAAATATATTATATTTACACAATATAGCCACGCGGCTATACTATTTATTTTAAAAAAGGACCCGCCTAGATTTTTTTAAAATAGTACAGCCGCACGGCTATACTTGGGCCTTTTTAATTATTTTCCATGTTTAAACCTTAAAAAAAAAAAAAATCAATAGTAGTATAGCCGTTCGGCTATACCCGTAATTAAATAGTACAGCCGCCTGGCTATGCTCTGGACTTTTTATAATTTTTTTTAATAAATAGTATAGCCGCTCGGCTATACTCATACAAGATAAACGTTTTTGGCCATGGCAGCAGATAAATCTTGTCTATGTAAGACACCTGAGCAGCTGACATGGGTGAATGATTTGAGGGCATTTTGTTGACCTCCTCCCCTACAACTTCTTCTTTTGTTGGGCCATTCTATCTATGCCGACAATGCAGGAATTTCAGCACATACTGTGATTTTCTTTCTCTTTTTATTTCTGCTTTATGTTTCTGCATAATGAGCTTGAGTCAGTTCAAAGTTCAAGACACTGCAGACAACTTACCATCCATAATTTCTCATTTTGAGAAGCATGTATTTGTGCTTGTTTGTGTGTGGATCGGTTTCAAACCCAATCCAAAATGTTCATGTTTGGAAATTTTCACAACCCAAAACCCAACAAAATTAAACTGGGATTGGATATGTTGGATTGCTAGTTGGGCTTTGGGATTGGATAAGTTTTGATTGCTAGTTGGGCTTTGGGATTGGATAAGTTTTGATTGCTAGGTGGGCTAGTGATCACTCTTTTCGGGATAGTTGATATGATCGGGAAATTTTTTAAGTTTTTTAAAAAATTTAATAGTAAAGCCGTGCGGCTATACTCCGGACTTTTTTAAAAAATAAATAGTAATAGTATAACCGCGTGGCTATACTTCAGGACCTTTTTAATTTTTTTTATTTATAAATAGTATAGCCGATCGGCGATACCTGGGACTTTTTTTAAGCTTGTTTTATTAAATAGTACAACCGTGCAGCCATACTCTGAACTTTTTTTTAAAAATAAATAGTATAGCCACCCGGCGAAACACGAATTTTTTTTAAATAAATAATATATCCGTACAACTGTACTCGGTACTTTTATTTTATTAAAAACAAATAGTATAGCCACGCGGTATACGGGATTTATTTAAGCGCAACCAGCCTCTGTAGCGTAGAGTCATAGACGCTGAAGCCAGTCCACTGTGAATCTCCATAGCTCGAGAAGAAGCAACGATGTCAAAGCTGGGTCTTCTTCGAACCACAATCATGTCAAGCCTCTCCGTCCGCACGGCCATGGCGCAAAACCGCGGCCTCACTTCGCTTCTGCGCGAACCGGCGAGACGGTTTTCGACGGAAGCCAAAAACCCGCTTCAGGACTCTTCAACGTCCGATCAGCCGCTGGAGTCTTCTCCGTCCGATAAGCCTCAGAAGTCTTCGCCATCCGATAAGCCTCAGGAGTCTTCGCCGTCCGAATCATTTTTCGAAACCCCAAGCACAGGTATCAGACTCAGCTGCCGCTGGCATTTTCGTCATTTTGCATTTACAAGTTAGGGTTCTATGGGTTTTGGGTTTTTCATTTCATTGACAAACGTGGCAATGTGTTTTATGTGCTGTTTTCAGGATCGGTGTATGGGAGGCTGCTTGGAGTCAAAAGGAATACGCTGAAGACAGACGTCGTGAATTTGCTGGAAGGCTGTAATTTGAGTCTGGATGATGTTAAAATGGATTATAATCGGTGGTTTACGGCGATAGGAATGTAAATTGCGTGTTGTTTAATTTGTTAATTTGCGAGTAGAAAGACAGTTTTTCACTTCAATTGTTGATGCTTTTAATTTCCTGTATGCAATGCAATGAATTCATTAGATGCTCCCAATAAAATGTGTTTCCTGATGCTTAGATATGCTCTTTGTTTTTTGTTATTAGGTTAGTGCAATTCCCATCGCGGCAAGCCTATGATAATGCAATTAGGATGATTGCCAAAAAGGGCCGCCTGTTTAAATTGGAGAGGGTAATGCTGCCATGCCATGATGCTTTGATAAGATGTGATCGTTGCTTACCTATTTTGTGGAGTAGTGTGCTAATGATTGGTTTATGAATGACAGGCTAATCGAGCGGAATGGGACTCTCTTACTCCCTATCATGGAAAAACGGTAAGTATAAGGTTTTCTGTTGTATGTTTATTGTTTTTAACTAAATGTTTTTTCCCTTTAACTTTGGAGCAAGTTTGTCTGTTCGGTTTTACTCGTCGTTCAAAAAAATCCCTTGTTATAGAATGGACCAAGTAGGAGGACAAGATTCTTGATGCCTTAAACACTGTTAATATATTTTTCATGAGGAATCCATATATTCGGCATTGGAGGCTAATTCAAACTCTAGTGGCTGGCTATATATGCCATAGGCAGTTTTATACTGTACAGTTTACTTGGGTTCCTGGACACCGTTGTTTTAGTCTGTTTGCAAGAAATTTGGTAAACCGAGGCTGCCGTATGTACATATTATATGTTGTCTTTGTTCCCCACAAGTATATGCCATGAACAAGTGATACTTTGTTTTGGTGATTGAATTAGAATCCAATATATCTTTAGCTTACAATCAATTTGGACTTGCCTGCTGTTACCAGGTTTTATTGCAAGGAATCCCTCCTAATGCGGTTCCAGAAGATGTAGATCGTTTTCTGTCGGGTTGTGAATATGATTCGTCTTCCCTCCAATTAAGTTTCAGGTATGCCTAGTAGATTTCAAAGAATATAAACTCATAAATATCATTCTTAAATTGATTTCACTTTGTTAAATCTATTTTTTTAAATTTTTTTTTTTTTTTTTTTGCAGACCTTCCCAAGAGCCCGCTAAATGGGCAACTGTTCGCTTTCATACTCAAACTGAGGCAATGAATGCATTCCTTGTGAAGAACAAAGGCTTCTGCCTGAATGGTGAAGTTTTGATGCGTGTTCTCCAGTAACAGTTTCTGCTTTCTTGGTTCCCTTTGTCAGGAGCATTGCTTTGAGACATGATAAAATGAGGATAGGATTTTGTAGTATCATCTGAACTCGGTATATGCTGTTATGTAGCATGTTAACATTTGCTTGTTATAAGATGTCTTTTCTTTCCCCATTTTTTCTCACGTTTTAAGGAAGCTAAGAATCTTTTGTTCTTTATTCGTTTTTTCAATAAAGAAAAAAATTGGCGGCAAACGAGAAACATTGTTCTCAAAAAGTTTGCCATCATCAGTTCAAATGAGAATGGGTGTAACAGGGAAAAAAAATATAACAATCTGCCATTTTACAAGTCACACAGTTATAAGTTATATATATAAAGCATCATCAACCTCTTCCTCTTGCATTTCAGGCTCATAGCGTAAAGTCTTATTGTGTTCTACCAAACTATCCAAGACAGCAATAATTTCAATCATTTTGGGGTTTGAACAGTCTTCTGCTCTAAACCTGTGAACTTCATTACTAATCTCAATCCAGCTAAACCCAGAACTTGTTTTAATCCCTTTATCTTTCATCAACTTCCGAACTCTTGCTGCGTCATCCCAACATCCCACGCTAGCATACAGGTTTGCTAATTGTACATGGGTAGAAGCGCACTCTGGCTCCAGCAATAGCCTGCTCTCTGCAGCCTCAATGCCGATCCACACACTCCCATGAACCCTACAGGAAGAAAGCAGTGAGCCCCAGATAATGGCATTGGGACGAATAGGCATCTTTTCGATGAAACATTTTGCCTCTTCCAAACAACCAGCCCGGCCAAGAAGATCAACAACACATGAATAATGATCTAGTTCTGGCTGAATACCATGTTCTTTGATCATTGAATTGAAGTAACGCCGGCCTTCTTGAACGAGACCAGCATGACGACACGAAGAGAGCACGCCTAGTAAAGTAATGGCATCGGGTTCTACACATTGCTGCTTCATTTCTTCAAAAAGATCAATAGCCTGTGACGCAAGGCCATGCTGTGCATACCCTGCAATCATGGAGTTCCAAGATACATTATCTTTGCCATCCAAATTTTTGAATATGTAAAGCGCATCTTTAACATCCCCACATTTGCAGTACATTGAGATAAGAGCATTAGCAATGTGAATGTACAAATCGAAGCCCATCCGAATGGTTTGGCAATGAGCACTTCTTCCATGCCCAAGAGCTCCACTGCCTGTGCAAGCACTCAGAATACTTGCATACGTAAAATCATTGGGTTTTGAAGAATGTCTCATCTCACTGAAAAGTTGCAAGCACGCATCAACCTGCCACTCTTGTGCAAACCCTGAAATAATGGCTGTCCATGACACAACATTTCTCACAGGCATTTCCTCGAAAACCCGGTAGGCATTGTGTAACTCGTTGCATCTACCATAAAAGCTCACCAAAGAGCTTCCAATATAAACATTGGCCACAAGCCCACTTTTTATTGCTGTACAGTGATACGGAATCCCACCATGGAGATTACGAGAAGACCCATATGAGCTTATGGCATGTGACAAAACGCTTGCATCAATCGGAAACCTTTCTGCGCATGATGGAGAATCAACAGAGCTAGAATCAAACAGTTCATCCAACAAAGTTGAGATTTTTATTGGCCAATTTGAATCAGAGAAAGCAGAGGCATAGCTGAAGTGTTCGGAATCTGACTGTAGAAAGTCCTGAATGAGCCGAAGATGGCCTTGGCGGCGACGCGCAGTGAGGGTTGGCTTTGGGGTGATGAGGTCGAGAACTCTAAGAGCGTTGTGTAGCTTCTTGGTTTCCTGCGATGAACGTGTGAGGTTGGGAGAAGAGAAGAAGGGCTTAAAGTGTGATGAACGCGTCTGTAAGATATATTGAGAAAGTTTCTTCCTGAAACTGAAAGAGGCTTGAGGGAGAATTCCATTCATTCGTGTGAACAAAGCCCATGAAGCTTAGCTGCCACTATTGATTGTTGAGCTTTTTCCTTTCCTTTTGTTAATCTGATATGTTGACTGCTGATCTGAGCTTAAAAGCTGTATATCATGCCAGCAGCATAACACTACTAAAATAGTACTTTCGAATATCCCTTTATTTTCACCATACCAATTTGCAGGGAAGTTCTCATTCAGAATTTTCTCCTCTAGCCATAAAAATGTGACATGTGCGGTGCTATTAAAACATAACATTTGTTACAAATTTTTGAGTGACACGTAAGTACGATGTCATTATAACATAACATGTGTTACAAGTTCTGTTTAGGAAAAAAGAAATAGAAACAAGTGTGGTTCATATTCCCACATATTAACCCAACCAAAAAGAGCACCATAAACATCTTTCAGCTTAATCTACTGTTTCCAACCTTAGCAAAAATATTTTGAAGGACAAAAGATTTCCCCTATTGCTTCAGGTTCTAAGCAAGCAAGAACCTTATATTAAAATGCCACCCTCGTATCAAAATGAAATGTCCATTTTGAATTACTGCATAACATAGATCATTGAAATCTCAAATCAGCTACTTTCATGGGAGCTCATAAGTTCAGTCATAGCTCTACCACTGAAGTTATGAGCTCCCATGAAAGTAGTTACTTTCTATCACCCGACAAAAAGGTATCACAATTGACATCCAGATTGTTTCCTACTGCAGATAACATGCAAGTTTCTTCCTGTCTATTTTGGAGGGCTGTCTCATGAACAGATAGATTGCTCAATGACATGTCTCGATGCCGTCTCCTTCTTAAAGTAGATAAGGTACCATCTTCCTCAAAGTCTTCTTCGCCTCTTTCTCCATGTAAATAAACCCACAACTTTCTGTGTCTGTCAAATTCTACACATGGATCAAATTCAAATTGCAGCCGAGACAGAGTAGAGCTAATTACTCGGGTAAATTGTTCATCAGAGACATCTTCCACTATATACTGTGAGTGCCGAACGAGAGTAGAAACATCTTCCCTGGTACCAATACTTCCAGGCAATCTAGAAGCTGCATCTCTCACAAGACAGAGATTGGTGATATGAGGTGGTCGATCAGCTTTAAGCATAAAATGATCTCGGTTTCTGTATGATGGCTTACCACTGCAACTAGTTAGAGGAGCAACTGCAGACTTTCGAC
>NC_047655.1:23059114-23076771 GCF_902201215.1 Prunus dulcis | reverse complement strand
CATCCAGTGCTGTGTAAGAAAATGCCATATCTGGGACTAAATACCTCAAAGCTTCCTCCCTTTGAAAGTACGCTCTTACTTCTTCAGAGTTCGGACTAAGAAAATGCCATATCTGGGACTAAATACCTCAAAGCTTCCTCCCTTTGAAAGTACGCTCTTACTTCTTCAGAGTTCGGACTGATAGCATTCTTTCGAGACATTACGTCCCTGAACCATTCGCTTTCATCTAGTGTTGGTTGCATCAAAATCAAAGGTGGTGCAGGAAGGCTTCCAACTTGACGAAATCTCTCTTGAAAACTCTTGTACCAAATAGCAAAGGAATCAACCAACTTCACAAGCACATTATGGCGAAGACTCCAAGCTTTAGAAGATACATATTCCTCATCAGCATTGCATGAGTTAACGTCGATGGGACCAATCCATTTCCAACATTTACTGGACTTGCGATAGAAAGTGAGTGGCTTCCATCCTCTAGCTCCTAAAGGCGCTGTTTTGGATGAAAATATCTCCAAAACCCCTCTGAGTAAATCTTGAAGGTGCTCTTGGGTTTGAAGAATAGAAGGATCCATTGGAGTTGATCTAACACGCTCAACAATCTTGTTAAGAGTGAGAGAAGGTAAACTTTTGGAATTTGTTAGTACAGAATTGCTAATGCCTTTATCTTTGAGAGAATAAAATCGAATTATCCCTTCAGCATTGCTAACCCCTTGATCATTTCCATACACCACATCATCATCTTCTGCATGTGGAACAACCATTGCTCTTCGAATGGCAGTAAGGAGATGCACAATGGAGAATGAAAATCCGGTATGAACAGTAGGAACGGGCAATTTGAATCCCTGCCTTTTCAAGGGTAAATTTACTGGTGCTGCAACTTCCCCAGTTTCTCTTTTTGAATAGGATCCTGCCACCCTTTTCCGTTTCTTTGCCATTAACATGTGTAGTCTATCATGACCACAACTATCCAACAACTGACATGGTTCATTCACCTTATCATCCTTCTCACTGACATTACTTTTCATATATTTTGGTACGAGCGAAGATAGCTTCTTAAACATTTTCATCTTTTTCTGCTTTCTCCCTGCAGGATATGGCACTGCTGGCAAATGAAAATCTAAGACTGCAGCAGCATCTTCATCCTTCATAGAACCTCCAAAGTCAGCTTGCTGACGCTTTACCAAAAAATTAACCTTTCTCCCAACCACATCCGAATGACTATCACCCCTCGACATCCCCATCGAATCCTTTATGCTTGGAATCCCTTTCACACTATGCTTCATTCCATGTGAACGTAACCCACCATGAAGCAGACTAGGATCTTCATTAGCCAACTGTACCAAAGCATGTGCGGCATCTATATGACTCTGAATAGCCATTTGCCAAGATGGATGATGATGGTCTCTTTTGAACCCATTTTTCATACTTCTCAACTGCTCTGCCCACAGGACTTTGAGTCCTCCATTTTTCACTTTCCTCATTGAACCGTGACTTCCAGTTTCCATATTTCTTCAATCTCAAAATTGAAGGCCGTCACAGAGAAAAATCTAAGTTTGACTAACAGTGTAAATAAATAGCATAGCAAATAATCGTAGAGTCGTCATCATCATCATTTCTTGACACTGAAACTCCAGCACTAGTCTTCACTACATCTCAATTCACCAAGGAAAAATTCCAATTGTATCCCTGGTCCAATTTTAAAAAAGGTAAAAAAAAAAAATGCAGGGACTGTGTTAATTGCTAAGAAAATTTAAGAACAATTCAAAATTCGAATAACAAGTTTATTGCGAAACAGCACTTAATAAAACAAAGGCTTTGTTTAGTCAACCCAACAAGACAATTCGTGAAAGAAACCCACAATAGATATCACGATTATTTATTCTAACGCACTCCAAATCTAAACTTGTTCATCATCACCACCACCTAAAGAGTTCATGAAATTCAATATTTACCCAAAAATACCCCTATAGAGTCTATGATACAACCTTTCCTGGAATAAAAAACAAACAAACAAACAAATAAGCATTTGGCTTCCTTGAGCAGCACCCCGGCAAACCAGGGGAGGAAGAACCAAAAAGGAGGCATACTAACATCTTAGAAAAAAGGGTTAAAATTTAACCTTGTGTTGTGATCTTTGTATAATGATATACTAAAATAACTGCATATAGTGTTTGGCAGCAGAGAAAAATGTGGGAAAGTGAATAAGATAGTTGGTTCAGCTGCAACAAAGAAAAAGGCTACATTTTGTTTACACAAAACACAATATACAATATAAAGCAGAATACTAAAAAGTACAAATTGATTCAAGTTTTTCCATTTTCACAGAAACCAAATAACTTGATGAGAACACAGACTGGAGGGTACCTTCCTTCCTAGTTACTAGTAGTTAGCCACACCACTTGGTTTCTGAGGAGACAATAAAAACTCAAAGCAGAGAGCAAATGGAGGAGCATTTGGTGGATGAAAACCCTAGAGAAGCATATAGTAAGTACGGAAGATGAAGCGTGTAACAAGAGGTATTAATTTGATCTTTGTTTTCTTTTCTTTCTGGGGTTTTATGTATGTGTCGCGTTGTGACTTGTTGGTGAAGAAGACGAGGCCGACATGGAAAAGCAAGAGTAGACTGACGGGGCATTGGTGATGTGGATGGATAGGGAAAAGACGTAAAAGGACAGGGCAGTTTTCATTTCGGAGTTCATTGATATTCCAAAGTTTTTGTTTTTTATTTTTTATTTTTATATTTCGGTTGACATATTGCTGAATTTATTCCCACGATATTGTTGGGATTTTGGCAAATATAAGCATTATGCATTAAGAAGCAATAAGAAAATAATCTAACTCTTTTTTTTTATAGCTCAAGTATTCAAGTAGCTATTTCTATCATGAAAAAGCAATAAGAAATTATTCTAAGTGCCAAGTGTCAATGAGGGTTGGTTTAGTTGATAAGGTCCCTGCACTGTGTGTAACCTCATTAGTGTTCGAGTCTTGCTATCAACAGTCCTTATTGGTGCGCGATTTGTAATTTCCTATATAAATCCATACTCATGGCATCTGGTAATTGGGTGCCACGCGTAAGTCCTTTCGGCTCGAGATTTGGGTATGCCCTGACGCTAGTGGTAAGAGTAGCCAATCTCCCTCTAAACTTTTTTTCAACCAAAAAAAAAATTTATTCTAAGCTCTCTCTTTATTTTCTATTTTGATAGCTCTTGAAAAAGGAGTGAAATCATGTTTGAATAATTATCTCCTAAAATGCCGACGCGGTCTAGCCCAATGGAAATGGCCTTAACTTGTAGGCCAAATGTCTCAAGTTTGAATCCCCACGACATCATAGTTGTGTGTGTGTGAGAATCCCTCCTCCCATATAGTTTAGACTATCGCTTGTACTCAAAAAAATAATTCTCTCTTAAAATACAACACGTACTTGCAACCCTACATTCACATTATAAAGGAAAGAATTGATTTTAAAATTGTTCGACTAATGAGTTTTGGCCATGCAACGCAGGCAAGTAAATTACTCAACTTGATCAACCTACCAATTAATCTTGTATTAGTAAAGCCTAACATGTTACAAGCAATAAAACAACAATATCATTGACTAATATAACAGTCACCTAAGTCTCACTGTTCACCTTCCAATTCAGTATCCATTTTTAAGTACTCTCAACCATCTAGCAAGACCAGTTTTCAAATCATTTATCCCCTACACCAGGCTGTTTCTGGTACATCTGAATGTAAATGTAACCCCATCAACCTTTTGTTATGTTCACTGTTTATGAACCGTTGGAGTTCATCACTGAAGCATCTTCAGGTACTTTGGTGTTCATCACTGAAGCATCTTCAGGTACTGAGGCCTTCTTTCCCTTACTTCCCGTGGTTTTGGCTTTATGTGTTCGAGATCGAGCCATAGCATACCTAGATTTATGGACAGGTTTCTTGCTTTTCCTGAGAGTTTTTAGGGCTAATGTTTTCAGTGGAACCATGATGTCCAGGGGCAGTAGCACTTCTTTCAATTCAGTCCAGTCGAGATCTTCAAAGTCGCCATCTTCATACACCACCCTGTACCAGCCTGATTCTTTATCATACTCAGTTACTGTACCAGAGTAGTATTGCTCTCCAAACAACTTTCTTACTTCCCTTCCTTCCAACCATTCACCAAAGTTAGTTTTTCCATGGGATTCTGCATCATGCACAGTATTAGAGAAAGCAAGAAGAGTGCCATCACTTGGGGGAATCTCAGGCATTCCATTAATGACAATAGCAGGCTCCCCAGGTAACTCATAAATCTCTGCCGACGAAGGCTCAACTTCCTGCTTGTTGCTGGTGTTTTCCATTCCTAGAACTCTTTCTCATATATGTGAAAAGGCTGCAATGATTTTTATAATTAAGAAATCATTATCTGACCATACGATGAGTATAATTCTTCAAATTCAAAAGTTGTAATGCAAGAAATGTCAACATTTTAAGTAATCGACTAGAAAAGTTACACCAAGAACTGTACAAGCAAGCACATGACGGGGAGGAGACCAAAGACAATTGTGAAAGGAAACACGTAGGACCGGCAAAATCTAAACTCGTCCTGTTTCAGTTTGGTATATAGAAGTCTCAAAACTAACAAATACTAGCCTCTTGCACTATTGCAAATGCAGATTGAAACCTCCAAAAGAAAAACAGTGACAGATTTCTCACCGAGGCATTTGTTCAAACAGAT
Source organism: Prunus dulcis (assembly GCF_902201215.1). Taxonomy (NCBI): domain Eukaryota; kingdom Viridiplantae; phylum Streptophyta; class Magnoliopsida; order Rosales; family Rosaceae; genus Prunus; species Prunus dulcis. The sequence goes on along the minus strand of NC_047655.1, from coordinate 23,072,066 downwards.
GGTACCCTATAGGCGGTAGGAAACCTCCTTAAGGCAAACATGGATTAAGTTACCATTAAGCCCCCGTAAAGTCTGAGATGCAAAGATTTTGGTGAACACATAGCAACTTTGCAAGAATGAAGAAGAGGTCACTAACTCTAAATCCAAATTTATCAAAAATTACCGAAGGCACCAAATTCATCAAAGTCTATGCAACCTCTCACTGTCACTACCCAATTGTTCCAAAAGGAAAATATCAATTAATTCAAGAGTTTCCAATTAGCTCGGCTTCAGCTCGTGCAAGAAACTAAAATCTAAACCCATAAAAAAGCACAAATTGTAACTTGCAAACGTATAGAAATCACACATTTCTTCGTAACTTGCATATCAAAAAGTTAACCCAAGTTTTTCCACTGAAGGACGCTAGATTTTCCAGAGAAACACATTTCAGCGAAGTGGGTTTTGCTTGAATGAGCTTACCGCTGAAAATTCGGAGAAGAAGAAGAAGGATGTTGCGATCGAATTCCTGCTGCTGCCGTAACTTTTCTTCCTCTGTATTCTTGAATCTTGTACAAAAACCAACAGTAAAGCCCTTAAACTGTTTCAGGTGAACCTGATTGAAGTTTCTTTTTTTTTACTTGATTTATAGTTAGGGGATAGGAAAGTAATTTCAATCCAAAGGGAATATTAGCGGGTGGAGATTTTTTAAGACCAACTTCCCGGCTCGCTTCGCTTCTTCCACCTATAAAATTGGCGCGAGCGAATTACTATTTTTTCTCCTTTTTGTTTATTGTGCATGAGAGTTAGAATTTGAGAACATTAGTCTGCAAGTTAAAGTTATTTTTCTCTAGCTAAATCCATTGGAGAGGTATGTGTATTCTAAGAGTAATTTTCCCCATCACTGGTCCTTTTAGGGTAGTTTATATATATATATATATATTTCTTGCATAAAAAGCTAACTTTAAGTATTAAGGAATTTTTTATTTATTTTATAAGAACCGGGTCCGGGTATAGTGAGAAAGAAGATATAACATAGAAAAGCTATAGCTATAAAAAGAGGAGCAGTTAATCTTGTATGAATAATAACAAATGAATGTGGTTTCCAAAGCCATTGAACATTCAAATCTCGGCCACCACCAACGGCTACGTCCAACGAGCCCTACAAGGCCTCCACAGAATCGATGTGCTCGACTGCGGGGCTTATGGCCAACTCATTCAGCACTGCACAGACCGCCGCCTGCTCCGTCAGGCCAAGCAGCTCCATGCCCGCCTCGTCCTCTTCGCAATCGTGCCCAGCAACTTCCTGGCCTCAAAGCTCATCACTTTGTATTCCAAAACCAACCACCTCACCCAAGCGCGCAAAGTGTTCGATCAAATTCCCCACAAGAACACCTTTTCATGGAACGCTATGCTCATTGGGTATTCTTTTAACAACATGCATTCCGACACTCTGAAGCTGTTTTCAGCTATGATGTCTTCGTGTTCGGACGAAGTGAAGACTGATAATTTCACAGTTACGTGTGTCTTGAAGGCTTTGGGGGCTTTGCTTTCCGGTTCAAGATTGGCTAAGGAGGTTCATTGTTTTGTTCTGCGTCATGGGTTTGATTCAGATGTTTTTGTTACTAATTCTTTAATAACTTACTACTCGAGATGTGATGAGCTTGGATGGGCGAGAACATTGTTTGATAGGATGCCGGACAGAGATACTGTGTCGTGGAATTCGATGATTGCCGGGTATTCACAGGCTGGTTATTACGCAGAGTGTAAAGAGTTGTTTCGGGAGATGTTAAGGTTAGGGAGGTTAAGGCCTAATGGGTTGACAGTGGTTAGTGTCTTGCAAGCATGTTTACAGTCCAATGATCTTATATTTGGTATGGAGGTTCATCAGTTTGTGAATGAGAGTCAAATTGAGATGGATATTATTCTTTGTAACGCTCTCATAGGGCTATATGCAAGATGTGGTAGCTTGGATTATGCTGAAGAATTATTTCATGGGATGAGTGAAAAGGATGAGGTCACTTATGGTTCATTAATTTCGGGCTACATGTTTCATGGGTTTGTTGACAAAGCCATTGATCTTTTTCGAGAAAGTAAGAAGCCAAGATTAAGTACTTGGAATTCTATGATTTCAGGTCTAGTTCAGAACAACCGGCATGAAGCCGCCTTAGATTTAATTTTTGAAATGCAGGCATGTGGTTACAAACCAAATACCGTGACACTGTCAAGTATTCTTCCTGCAATATCCTATTTATCAAATCTGAAAGCTGGGAAGGAACTACATGCTTACTCTGTTAGAAACAATTTTGATGCCAATATATATGTCGCGACTGCTATTATCGATACTTACGCAAAGTCGGGGTTGGTTCATGGGGCACAGCAGGTTTTTAATCAATCAAGAGGTAAGAGCTTGATCATTTGGACGGCAATAATCTCAGCTTATGCATCCCATGGAGATGCTGATATGGCTCTTGGTCTTTTTTATGAGATGCTAAATAATGGCATTCAACCAGACCAAGTGACATTTACAGCAGTCTTAACAGCTTGTGCTCATTCTGGAGTGGTAGATGAATCTTGGAAGATCTTCGATGCCATGGTTCCGAAATATGGCATTCAGCCCTCAGTTGAGCATTATGCCTGCATGGTAGGTGTTCTTAGCCGAGCTGGACGACTCTCAGAAGCTATAGACTTTATTCACAAAATGCCAGTTGAGCCGAGTGCTAAGGTTTGGGGTGCACTACTTAATGGGGCTTCAGTTTCTGGTGATGTAGAATTGGGAAAGTTTGTCTGTGATCGTTTGTTTCAGATTGAGCCTGATAATACAGGGAACTACATCATCATGGCAAATTTGTATTCACAAGCTGGGAGATGGGAAGAGGCTGATAAGGTCAGGGAGAGAATGAAAGAAGTTGGACTGAGGAAGATTCCTGGCAGTAGCTGGATTGAAACAAGTGATGGATTACAAAGCTTTATAGCAAAAGATGTATCAAACCGAAGAACCGAAGAGATTTATGAAATACTGGAAGGACTGCTGGGGTTGATGAAAGAAAAAGGTTACGTTTTGCAGGATGAATTAGATGCGGAGAGTGTTAACAATTGAGCCAAGATCATCATAACTGGAAGGCTCAAGCAAAATAGGAATTGGATGAGGGTCCTTAATGGAATGATGGTTTAAGAACTACCCTATTTATCAGAAGTGGCACCTGGATGGTGTGCAATATTGCAGGTCTGTTAAATTAAAGTGTTCTAATTGCTCAGAAGTAGGAACAAGTTTCATTCATCATTACAAGTGTACTATGCCTTGCAGTTCAATTTATTTGATTGAGTGTTTCCATTTACACCCACTTTATTGTTCATCACACACATTCTTTGATTAAAAATCTTATCACTATTTGACATATGCCTTTTGAGATCCCAATAGTTGTAAAAAGCTTTTGGAATGAACCTGGCCATACTCTAACAAAGCTAGCTGTAAATTCTTTCTTGCTGTTGAAGGATCCAATGATATGTATGATGACAGGATTTACCATTGTGTCTTCTCTAGAAAATTACCAGGGTACCCATTGGGGGATTACCAGCATACCCTACCACACACAGGTTGGAAAACATGTTGTTTAGGCCCCAAGAGTCTTGTGGAAGCAAGGGAGATAATGGTAATTAGACACTCATTTTCCAAACTCAGATTCAGGCTCAGAAATTTACTCAAGTTCCAATGAAGATTAGTCGGAGCTGTAGGCGGTGCATGTAAGTGTGAAAGGTGACAGGAAGCCTTGAGAAGCGAAGAATATTGTGGTATGGTTGCTAAGTTCCATCAGCTTCATTTGCATTATTAGCAGTGCAGGGGACAAGAGGAACGAGCCATGGATGGGCCAATTGTTTTTTTTTTTCTTCTACTTGTTTTGCTTGGGACAATTCATAATTATTGTGGTTATGTAGATATAATTAAAGAGGAAGGACAATTGGGCTTGAAGTGTACACAAACTTAGGGACAAACAAACCTACATACCCCAGCGACTTCATTCAATTCATCTACCCCGCAACCCAGTGCGCTATTGTTGCCAAGTGCTAACAACTCTCTTATCGCAACTTATCAAGTTTGGGTTTTTGCTCTTTTATTTATTTTGTAAAGAGATTGAAGGGGAACAAAAAAATAGCTCACATGGTAGAGAATATTAAACTCCAAATATGTATTATCAATGGATTGAGATTATTCCCAACTGTTAAAATGTCAGAGTTCGACTCTTGTTTTTCTACTTATAAGCCTTCTTTAATCTCCACTTGTAGATACATATCTTAGGTTCGAACTCCAATAGGATCTTTCTTTTCCTCTTTCAAATTTTAACAACAAAACAAACCTCCACTTGTGCCAAAAAATATTATCAATGCAAAATCGACAGCATGTAATGACAAATGGAAGCTGATATAATGTGAATGTAAGGACCATGATTTATAAGTTTTTGATCCATTACAAAAATCGTGGCTACATAATAATCCACAGCATTTAGCACAAGACTAGAACAAAAGTTCAAGGGGGCATAATGGTCATCACAAGAGACCACCATGACCAAACTAGTCCAGCCAAAATTCACATAAAAAGCCACAACATTCCTCAACCTTTTCCACACACTATAAAAACAGTTAAAAGGTGAAAGTCCAAGCACACGATCCCATAATGGAAGAAACAACAACAACAATCATGGCTGCTCTGGCCACACTCAGCCCACCCCAACTCTCAGATCTTACCCACACCATCCTCTCTCAAACCCACCACCACCTCCTCCGCCTCTCCTCTCTCCTCTCCTCTCCTATCCTCTTCTCTCTCACCCTCCACCGCCTCAACTCCATCTCTCTCCCACACAAGACTCTCCTCATCGCCAACCACCTCCTCTCCTCCCTCCACCATCTCACCCTCCACTTCCAACCCAACCCGCCACCGCCGCGTGTCAAGCAACGAGACCTCGACTCTGTTCTGCTGCTCCTCTTGCTCTGCGATGTACACCAGCACAACCCAGAAGCCCTCCAAGCACCAACATCAAAATGGCGCCAAATTCTGAGCAACTTGTACTCTGACGACATGTTGACGGTGTCAGGCATTGGTGTGTATAATGGGTCGGCTTTGGTTTCTTACATTGAGGTGCTGACGAGGTGCTTGAGATTTGTCAGTGTGATGGGTTTTTGCTATGGCGGGAAAGTGGGGAGAGAGGTGGCGGCGTCGCCGGCGGTGGTGGTGGCGCTGCCATCGGTGGAGGTGAGAGGTGGGGGGAGTGAGTGTGTGATATGTAAAGAGGAGATGAAAGAAAACAGAGATGTGTGTGAATTGCCATGTCGGCACTTGTTTCATTGGATGTGTATTTTGCGGTGGCTGAAGAAGAGGAACACTTGTCCATGCTGTAGATTTAGGCTTCCCACCGATGATGTATTTGGGGAGATCCAACGGCTGTTGGAGGTTTTGGTCAAGATTGGTAATGAAAAGGGTTTAATCTAAGGGCATTGATTAGCTGAGATCGGGTACCAATCTTCAGTGTATTTAACTTAATTCCAGTGATTGTGTATTTTTCTTCATACAAGCGATATTAGAGGGGGAAGATTCGAACGCATAATTTCGGATACAGAAATAACTACTCTTAATCACTTAAATTATAATCCTTGTCGAGTAATTGTGTATTAATTAGTGTAGATTAGTTTGTACTTAGTACGAAGCAATCTTTTACCTTAATTTTTTGAAGTTGTATGTGTAATAGCATATGGTGATCATGAACAAGTACACGTGTTTCAATCAAATGGGTCATGGATTTTCTGGCTGTGAAGAGATTTATTTAGGATATGGGGGGATTGCAATTTGAGCATGGATGAGATGAATGGGGTATAGAGAATCACACATACATAACGCATGTGGTTTGGGGCTTTAGGAATATGTAGATGAGTTCCGTAGCTAATAATGAGACTACGAGAGCCAAACAGATGTTTCGTAGCTAATAATAAGCATACTGGGAAATAATTTGTTTTTAAGTTTTATGTGTGTATTTATCAAAAGCCAATGGTCATAATTGGGTGGATAGGGTCATGAAATATAATCCATTTTTGTAGATTAAATAATTTTCCACTCCAATAACATGACGCGTTTCTCTTTTTTTATTTATATTTATTTGCAATTTCAAATCCCTTAATTGCTTTCAACATTATAAAACATTTGGTCATTGGCAATTGAGGGTAGACTTGAAAATTGCATTGAAAAAATATAGAAGAAGTGTTGAGGGTAGTTCTAGATCTGGCCGCCCCAAACAAACTAATGCAGGGAGTTTATTGACACCATTGAATTCAGAATATGATAAAGTAACTCCTAGGTGAGAAACTACTCCTTTGATGGGTCTCGCAATGATTATATTTGCAACATATACTAATCACACATACAATAAAAATAAAATCCCAATTGGGAACCTAAAAATTATAATTCACCTAAGTTCAGATCCAACTGAGACTCTTGACACAACACCGATTAAATCAAGTGGAGATTTTGGACACACTAAAACCAACCCTATAAAATAAAATCTGGTCAGGTCCTAAGATTGAAAACATTTTTTGACCAAAAATGAAATTATAAGCCAATAAAAAACCAAATCCCCCTAAATCCATAAAATGAGAATGGGCTCTGTTTTCAGGTTGGCCAATTATTAGAAAACATTAGGCGATGAAGTCCACCTAGGCTCAACCACAACAAAATTAGCCCAAAATCACTCCACAAGCCCAAAACCAAGGCAAGAGCTTATGGTTTTATGGAGCTTGGAGCCGACAACAGCTAAGATGTTTTTATAAAAGGTGGAAAAAGGGAGATTAGTTTTTATTTATTTATTAATAAATTACAAGCAATAGTCTAAATTATAAGGAAGATGGATGTTTTTCACACATACATTACTAAGGTGTTGTTGATGCGAAAAAGTGGTTCGACACGTGGTTCGCCCAACTTAGTGATATTGTGTCTTCGGAAGGTAGTTAGTCTTCGGAAGATCAAGTTCCTGCAAAAAGGGAACGTTCGGTAAGACCTTGGGGTACCGGTGCGGTACCGGCCGAAGGCTCTCCGATGCTTAAGTAAGTACGGATTTAGTAAATATCAGATTACAGATCAAGCGATAGCGTACCGTTGATCGTTCTGTCTCCCCTTCTTTTGGGAATAGGGGTCTCCTTATATAAGCCTTGGGAGGTGTGCTTATTTTGGAATCTCCGATGTGGGACTGTAGGAGTGGATTGTGGGCATGACACGTGTCCAAGAGCAAAAGCACCAGGATGCATATGATTCGGTAGGGTCCTTGCCGAAGGGCTTGCAGTGTTAAATGTTGACTCCGTCCACGTGTCAGGTGGTCATTGGTCGTTAATATGCGGTATAAACAGTAGTCCCCCAAGTTCTCTTCCGAAGGTTCTTCGGAAGGGAATTTGGTTCTCCCCTGAAGGTTCGTAGCTGTCCTGCCGTTCGGCAAGTTCGCTTGGGGAAGGTTCCCCTGGGATCCGATGGGTCGCCGATGCTCAGAGGAGAGAGGGCAGAGACGCCTCGTTTCCCGTGCCTGGCGCGTGGAGACGCTTCGTCTTCTGCGCTGGGCGTGCAGAGACGCTTCGTCTTCTGTACCCGGCGTGCAGCCCACATCGCCACCCGTTAAGTGACACGTGGCTGGCGAAGTGACGTCTGACGGCTGCAATTATGAGCCGTTTGGTTTCCCGAGGAGTACCGTTGCAGCCATCTCCCTATAAATAGAGGTTGCTCCAGGCGCAAAACTCACTTTGCATTTGAGAATTGAAGCGAGAGCTCTGCGTAGGCGATTTCCGAAGAGTGTTAACGGCAAACAAGGCGATTTTCGCGCGAGTTTCCGGCAATCGAGGCGATTTTCACGCGAATTATCGGTAATCAGGGCGATTTCCGAAGCGTTTGAACGGCAACCAAGGCTACCATACTACACGAGGTAAAATACCGTTCGGTACCCTCAATTTTCTTTTGATTCTCGTATTTCGTGCATGCCTTCGTAGTATAGGCCCGGCCGATCGTCTTAGGAGCTTTCGTCCGGTAGTCTAGCGGACTATAGGTAGTGGCTTAGACATCGGTAGGGTAGTTCATTACAGAACCTTAGCCACCCTTTTTCCTTTTTCTTGTAGATGTCTTCTAGCGAGTCCTCCTTCGGCAGTGAGCCCAACGCATTCGATGAAGAGTTATCATCGGGCTGGGACACTTCTAGTTTGGCCGTGAGCTTTGATACCGAGGGCCAAGAGGACACCGATGTTAGAATTATCGGTGAGGAGGTGAACTCCGTTCCTGCTCATGGCGTCGGCAAGGGGCTGATGACGGGGCAGCCGCTTCCGCTAGCCGCAGTCTTCAAAGACGGTACCCGATTTGGTACCCCCGATCCCCTGCCGGAGGCTTCTACCTCTGGTCGTGATGAGATCATTGCTGGTCCCTCTCGGCCGAGGATAACAATCGTCCACCGGGAGCGGTCTAGGATACCGGTGGGCGTGCCGAAGAGAGCTCTATTCGGGGTCGACTATTTAGAGCCGAATAAGATCACCGAACGGGAGCTCCAAAAGATTAGGGCCGAATACCTCATTCCAGATTCGGTGAAGATGAGGATTCCGAGCCCTACGGAATGCCTTAGCGAACCCGGGGACGGTGAAGTCGCCTTCTTCACCGATATGCTGGTGCAAGGGGTCAGGTTGCCGTTGCAGCCTGCCGTCCAGAAGATCCTAGCCCAGATCGGGTACGCCCCGGGCCAATACAACCCCAACTTCTGGGTGGCCCTGATGGGGGTGATAACGGCATTTGGGATCGCCGGGGAGGGGGAGCCCTCCTACGAGCAGTTCTCCCATCTCTACAGCATCACCAAATCAAAGAGTGCCGACCATGGTGGCTGGGTTCAGGCGAACTGCCTGAAGGCTTCCGAGCGGGGGCACTTCATCAGCTCGGTGCCGACTTCCCAGAAGTCGTGGAGGAATCGGCGGGTTCTACTCTCCGGGGATTGGGAATCACCGTCGGGAGTACGCCCGCAGTTCCCTGTGCCCACGACTTTCCAAACCGCCGGTAGGGTTCCTAGTTGCCGATCGGTAGGCTGTCTTACTTTTTATTCCTTTTTATATCTGCTACTGATTCTTTCTTCGGACAGGCAAACTCAAGCAGCCGACTCCTACGCAAGGTCAGATTCGGCAGATCGACAGGGTGAGGCTGAAGGTACCTGCTGCCGAGCGAGTGTATCCGCGTTTCCTCTTCACCGACAATCTCATCAGAGCCAGACTTGTCAACCCTGCCGAGAGTAAGTATACTAGTTGGGTTTTCCCTCTATGGTTTCCAATTTTTGCATGCACGCTGACTGATTGGTTGCATTTAACCAGTGACGGACTCGAGGAAGGTTGCCGAGGCCAAGAAGATGAACGAATCTTCGAGGCGGCGCCTTATGATGGGCCTCGAGAAGAAGAAGAAGAAACAACTCGAGGCCCCTGCCGTTCGGCAAGAGACGGATCCCGAGGACGTGGTCCTCTCGGAGCGTCTGCGGCAGTTGAGCTCCGAAGCCGCTGCCCTGCCTACTGCCGAGGGTCAAGTCCCAAGGCAGCCGGATGCAGAAGCTGCCGCTTCAAAGGCCGCCGGCAAACGGCCGGTGACGGTGGACTTGGAGGCCTCGCCAGCTTCCAAACGGAGCCGCCCTTCGGAGGCTTCAAGGGCCGTCTTCGCGGCCGAGGACGAGGACGGGCCTACCGAGGCCGTCACGATCGCCTGTCCGTCGAAGACGGTGCAATTCGTCAACCACATGATCCTCGGATCTCAAATGGAGCTGCCCGAGGTTGACGAGTTGCCGAAGAAGCTTCTGCGGGAGCAGGCTGGACGCGCCTTCCGACTGCAAGCGGCGGTAAGGATCTCACCCTTGGTTGTCATTTCTTAATTCTTTTACTTGAGTGGGGTTTCTAACTATCTGCTGTGTGCAGGCGTCCATGGAGATGTGGCTCTGCGTCAAGCGGGCCATCTCCGCTGCCGAAAAGGCGAAGAGGGCCTATGATGACGGCAGGGCAAAGGTCGCCGAAGCTGGCAAAGCTATCCAGGCACACGCCCAGCTACTGAAGGAGAAAGAGGCTGCCGAAAGGCGTGCCCTTGCTTCGGAAGCGATGGCGGGCGAGGCGCGGGCTGAGCTGGAGGCGGTGCGGGCGGCTCTGGAGGCTGCGCGGGCAGCGGCGCGTGATGCCGAGGCCGTTTCTGAGGCGATACAGGACGCCATGCAAGAATCCGAGCGGACCAAAGCTGCGGAGGTTGAGGCTGCCGTTAAAACGGCAATCCAGGGATACCGTTCGTCGGAGGAGTTCGCTGCCCTGCTGGACGGGGAAGTTGGCTCTGAGATGGCGGATATGTTGTACCGATTCAAGCGGTACAACCCTGGCCAGAAGCTGAACCTCAATTTTGCTGCCGATCCCCCTCCCCTTCCTGAAGGAATAACAGAGGAAATGATCGAGGACTACGACGGGGAGGAGGCTGCTGAAGGGCCCGGGTCTGCCGAGGCTGCTGCCGGAGGCGAAGCTGTCGAGGCAGTTGCCGGAAGCGAAGCTGCCGCTTGAGGCGTTCTTATTTGCATCTTTGTAATAGCTTAGCTTTCATTTTCTGTTTGTTACGAACACACCGATGCCGAGGGCATCTTTTAATTCAAATTTATGCTTCTTTTTAATTCAACCATCAATTGTCCAAATCTTCGACTTTAACCCAAGTGTGAGTGCGTTATAACTGCTAGTTGCCGTAGGCTAACTGCGGGTCGAAAGTTTACTTATTGCCGTAGGCTAATAAGGACGTTATTGAATTTTGACAAGTCCCGAAGGGATCTGTAGGGTAAGATTTGAACAGTCATTCGTTGCCGTAGGCTAGTATAGAACGCCGTGGGATGTTAACATTTAGTTGCCGTGGGCAAAAATGATAATCAAAGGAAGGCTTAAGTAATAGTGCCGAGGGCTTTCTATTAATTCCAATAAAATAAATACATCGAGTAATTACAGTTCCAACCTGCCGTAGGCTAGGTCACTTGTAGTAGTACTTGAGATGTTCTACGTTCCAAGGATGGCCGAGGGCCTTGCCGTTGGAGCCTCTCAATCTGTAGGTTCCCGAGCGAAGGATACCGATGACTTCATAAGGTCCTTCCCAGGAAGGTCCGAGGTTTCCTTCCGTGGTATCCTTCGTCGCAAGTGACACCTTGCGCATGACCCAGTCCCCGATTCGGAAAGAGCGGGGTCTGACCCTAGAGTCGTAATACCGAGACACACGCTGTTTGTAGGCTTCATTCCGAAGATTGGCCTGCGCTCGGTGCTCCTCGAGTAGGTCAAGGCTTAGAGACATGGCCTCCTCGTTCTCCTTCGGTGCGAAGGCTTCCGTTCGGTAGGAAGGTTCGCCGATTTCCACGGGTACCACTGCTTCCGATCCAAAGGCCATAGAAAAAGGGGTTTCCCCAGTGGACGTTCGGTAAGACGTTCGAATGGCCCACAGTGCCTCGGGAAGCTTTTCCGGCCAGGCTCCTTTTGCCTTGTCCAACTGCCGTTTCAGCAGTTTCTTCACTATTTTGTTTATTGCTTCGACCTGACCGTTCGACTGGGGATGGGCCGGCGATGCAAAAAACAAGTTGATTTTCAAACGGGTGCAAAATTGCCTGAAGAGTTCCGAATCGAATTGCCTGCCGTTATCGGTAATGATAGCATATGGGATACCGAATCGGCAACATATGTGAGTCCAGACGAAATCTTCAATCTTTGCTGCCGTTATGGTTGCAAGAGGTTCGGCTTCTACCCATTTGGTGAAGTAGTCAACGGCAACCACTGCATATTTTACCTGCCCCTTGCCTTGCGGCATTGGGCCAATCAGGTCCAGTCCCCATTGTGCGAAAGGCCAAGGACTTACAATCGGCGTGAGGGGTTCGGCAGGGATATGTGGGACATTACCGAAGCGCTGGCATTTGTCACACCTCTTCACCAGTGTATTGGCGTCCTGATGCATGGTTGGCCAAAAGTATCCCTGCCGAAAGACTTTGTAGGCGAGAGATCGGGACCCGGAATGGTCGCCACACACACCGCTGTGAATCTCCCGAAGGATGTACTCCCCTTGCTCTGCCGTGAGGCATTTGAGATACGGGGTAGTGTAGCCGCGCTTGTAGAGTACATCGTTGATAACTGTGTATCTTGCTGATCGGTATCTCAGCTTCCGGGCCTGGGCTTTATCCTCAGGAAGGGTGCCGTTCGTCAGGTATAAGTAGATGGGAGACATCCATGTATCCTCATACCGTACGGCACACGCTTCGGAGGTTACCGTGCTCGGTTGGGCAAGGATCTCCACTGGTACCTTTCTTCCGACTTTGTCGTTTATCGCCGAAGCGAGTCTTGCCAAAGCATCGGCATGGCTGTTTTCGCCTCTGGGGATCTGTTTGATCTCGTATGCTTGGAAACTTCGGAGTAGCTGATGGGCGGTTGAAAGGTAGGCGTACATGGAGGCATCCTTGGCGGCGAAGTCTGCCGTTACCTGGTTCACAATGAGCTGGGAGTCGCTGTGAATTCGGATTTGCTTTGCATTCATGCTCTTGGCTAACCGAAGGCCGGCCAAGAGGGCTTCGTATTCCGCTTCATTGTTGGATGTCCGGAAGTCGAATCGGAGGGCGTACTCGATCTTGAGTCCGTCCGGTGTTGTCAGTCCTAAGCCCGCTCCGCATCCTTGCTGGTTTGCCGAGCCATCGACGTGCAAACACCAGACGGGAGTTGATGTGTCGAGGCGTTCGGCGCCCGTTTGATACGGTAAGATGGTCTCGGTAATCGCCTCAGATGCCGGTTGTACTGTTGCTGGGGTAAGCTCGGAGATAAAATCGGCAACAGCCTGGCCCTTCTCCGCGGGCCTTGGAACGAACTGTATGTCGAATTCCCCGAGTTCGATCGCCCATTTGATCAATCGGCCCGAAATTTCTGGTTTTTGGAGGACTTGCCGGAGGGGTTGGTT
>NC_047655.1:22963382-23059014 GCF_902201215.1 Prunus dulcis | reverse complement strand
TCTCCCGGTTGTCTTGCCGATTGGGTCTTCTAACATTCGGCTTCGGTATGGCCTCCTGTTCGTTCATCAGAACGGTTTCATACGTGGTATTCAGCAGGGTGAAGACCTCGTTGCCGTGGTCACGGTTGGGCAGGGGTCCTCGGTTGTCGTTGTGACCATACCGACCTTTCCCTTTCTTTGGCTGATCTCTCCGATCGTCACGGTTATCTTTCCGCTTATGGCCCGCCGAATATGAGTCGGTCCTATCGTAGGATGGCGCCTTCGCAGGGTAAGCGTTTGGCTTGGCATCCTCTCGGCGTGCCGAAGCGCTTGGTTTTGAGTTGAAGTACTCGGCCTTGGCGTGCACCGCCGCCTGCTTCATCAGCTCATCATACGTGCGCCAGTTGCTGCTGTGTACTAGGTATCGGAAATGCGAGGACCGAAGGCCACTCTTGAAGGCGCCGTAGGCTGCCCTATCATCTGTTTCCGGACACCTTGAGTACTCGTGACTGAAACGCGCCGCGTATTCCCTCAATGGCTCGTCCTCCCTCTGCCGAATTGTGTACAGATCATCGGCAGAGTAAAGACGGTCCGTTTGGATCATGAAGTGGTTGAGGAAAATTTGCTTCAGCTCGTCAAAAGAATCTATTGTTTCCGGCTCCAAACGGTAGAACCAATTCAGGGCTGCCTCTCTAAGTGAAGACGGGAATAACAGACACTGCCCCTCGTCGCTCAGACCCTTGCATCCGATGGCGGATTGAAACGAATGAAGGTGGGTTAAGGGGTCCTCGGTCCCAGTATAGAACGGTATGCGCAGTGGTTGTACTTCCCGATCCTGCCGAGAGCGACGGATGCGTCCCGTGAACGGCCCGGGCCGAAGCTTTCCCCACTCAGGTTCCTGGGAGCGAGCCTTGTCGTTTTCCATTTTCTGGACCTTCTGAAAAAGGAGTCGGACAACAGGGTCTCGGCTTGGGATTCCTTCGGCATCATAGTCTTCTAAGCGCCTTCGCGGGCTCACGGAGTTATCCCCCAAGTATTGAGTTGATACCGAACGGTAGGTGGACGTTTGCGCATCGGAAGGGATATACTCGGATGCAGACTCCGTGGAGTTCAATCCTTGGACCTTCCGAATTGGTGACTTACTTCCCCCGGCGTTCATCCGGGATTCTCGTAGTCGAGCGCTAATCCTGATCGGGGATTTCTGTCTCTCTGCCTCCCGATCGTTAAGCCTGTGTCGGCAATCAGAGTAGACCTTCTTCGGTATGTGTGGTTGGTCCCTAGGTGTCGGCACCACCAGTTGTTTGGAGGGCGCGGGCGTTGCCCTTGCTGCCCTTCGGTGCCTCCTCCTATGAGGGGTTCCCAAGCTTTCGGAAGAGTGAGTCGTCTGGATGTTCTGCGGTTGCTGCTGGTGCAGCTGCCGTTGGGTTTCGTCCACTTTGGACGAAAGGTGGTGGTTGTGCTCCTGAAGCCTAGCCATGTCCTTTCGCAGAGATGCGATTTGGGCTACTAGCTCGGCCTCGGCGGCTGTTTGGGTTGATGGGGCGTTTCCGTAGGGAGTGCATGGGGGTAGCGCTGGGCTAGCCCCAGCTTGCCTTCCGAACGGTGCCCCGTCCTCCGATAGAAAAGTGGGTATTGAAGTGGTCCCCATGTGTTTAGGGGATAGTGGGTTAATTGTTTTTCGTTTCCCACAGACGGCGCCAAACTGTTGATGCGAAAAAGTGGTTTGACACGTGGTTCGCCCAACTTAGTGATATTGTGTCTTCGGAAGGGAGTTAGTCTTCGGAAGATCGAGTTCCTGCAAAAAGGATACGTTCGGAAAGACCTTGGGGTACCGGTGCGGTACCGGCCGAAGGCTCTCCGATGCTTAAGTAAGTACGGATTTAGTAAATATCAGATTACAGATCAAGCGATAGCGTACCGTTGATCGTTCTGTCTCCACTTCTTTTGGGAATAGGGGTCTCCTTATATAGGCCTTGGGAGGTGTGCTTATTTTGGAATCTCCGATGTGGGACTGTAGGAGTGGATTGTGGGCATGACACGTGTCCAAGAGCAAAAGCACCACGATGCATATGATTCGGTAGGGTCCTTGCCGAAGGGCTTGCAGTGTTAAATGTTAACTCCGTCCACGTGTCAGGTGGTCATTGGTCGTTAATATGCGGTATAAACAGGTGTCATAGGGGTTCGAATCTTAGACCACTAGTTTGCAAGTCAATGCCCTTTTCCACTGGGTTAGACCCGGTTAACAAAGATACTCAAATTCTAAGCTACCTGAGATTGTTGCAGCATTTTAAGATAATAGGTTTAAGCCTCATTAGGAGCAAATGTTGCAGCCTGAGCTTATTCATGACACTATCACGAAAATCATTTATAGGTAGCTTCTTTATTAGGAGCAAATGTTGCAGCATTTGAAAGCCTATCGTAGGTATGGGAATGTTTACACATAAACGAGTTCAAGAGACTAAACAACATGTTTAGCTATGGGAATGTTTTTCCAAACATATATATTGATTCCGGACCCTTCTTGCTTTTCCAACTGGATTGATGTTGAAATCATGGAAAACTTGGAAGGATAATCCACTGTGCCAAAACAAAGGCCCCCACTCACAATAATTTGTAGTGGTCCAGTCCAGTTAATGACAATGAGTGTGCTTAAAGCTCTTCCCTTCTTGTTCATCATATATTCAATAGAGAAAGATGAAGTTTGGTAAGTAGATGTATTGATGGCGCATGATCTAATAAAGAAATATGCTTAGTCATATTTCTTTGAGTGCAGTTCAAGCCTAATTACTTTGACACCCTTAAAACAGAAATAATGTTCACCTTTCATTTTTTTATGAATTATTATATATGAAACACAATGATTTCAATTTTTACACCAAAGCATACACAATTGGACATGATATGGTGACTTGGCCAGTGGTGTTTTCTAAATTGTTCTAGTGAAATAGAAGGTGTTGCAGCCACCTACCCAAGAATATGGTGTTGTCAATTTTTTGAGGAGATCCCATCTAGAAAACAAATTCAGAATTTGACCCAAGAAAGAAACAAATTAAAAATGGAAGTGGGGTGTTTTTAACATTTATTCCAGGATGCTGGTGCACGTGAGTGTACATTGCATATGTCTGCATCATATATGTTAATGCATGACACTTGTAATATGAAGCTCAAGGATCTGTGATGAAGCTCGAACTGGGCAGAGCAAGAAAACAGAGAAACAAAGATTCATCTGCAAATTGTATTGTTTGATATTCAACTAGTGTCCAATTTACACAGGTAAACACACTGTTTTAGTTTTTGTGCTATTGTTTATGTCAGAAACAGAAAACTATACGTGACAGATAATGTGAACAAAATACCATGAGCTAGGTGGGCGGAGGATGAGGACAATTCAGTAAAATCACATGACAGTAACAGCCAGAAATAGCTGCATCAAGAACATTTACTTGTATGATTGATGTCCTTCAAATTTCAAAATTTTAGATCTATTTTCAAATTTTTAGATCTATTCATATATAATATCAGAAGCCTGCAAATCAATAAATGAAGTCTGTAGCCAAAACTAAAATGGTCCTTACACATCTAATACAGTAAATGGTCTAAATTCTCTGCTTATTAGAAAACAAAAACAATATGGTAGAATTATCAGAACCCTAATATGATTTAGCATTGAGTGCCTTATCAGTGATGAAAGATCTCCGAGTAAAAAAAGGGGAAAGTGGCCTAAAAGAAATGTAAGGAGTGAGGACAAAGGATGGGGCATGGTTTAGGTGCACAACTTTAACAAAAGTGGCCAAGTGCTTAAAACCAAGGCAACAAAATAAATGATTTTGCGTCCATATAAACTTTTGGCTGAGGGCATAAATGAACAGGTAAGACGTTGGCAGATGATCACAGTTACCAACAACATACTTTGAAGTACAGAGGCAGTGTCTCTTCTGTAAATGAAATATCTCCCACCTGGTATTGAGCAAAGACACTACTGTTCTTGGTTTTCTAAACATTGGTTGTGGCATCTGTGTTTTTGCCAAGTTTAGATTCTCCACCAGAAAATAAAAAGAAGGGACATTTCAAGTTTTCCCTTTTTCTTAGGATTTCATCAAAAAGGGCAGAGTTGAATTTTAAAGAGGTGGAAGTGGCTCTTGAGTAGAGTTGAATATATAGTTGGGGAAGAGTGGCTCTTGAGTACAGTTGAATGCTGAAGATTGAGATCAAGAATTTGCTGCATTGAAAGATCAAGTAGAAAGACAATGATTGCTACTAGCAAGGAAGATGGAAAATGGAGGTGGGTTCTCTTCTCTCTCTCTCTCTCTCTCTCTCTCTCTCGCCATTGTTGACAATGTGATGTGGGTTTTGTCCCAGTGATCGGAAGATGGAAGGAGATGGTGGTTTGAGGACTTTAGAGTGCCTAAGAGGAAGGCTGCTTGCAGAGAGACAAGCTTCAAGGGTTGCAAAAGAGGATGCAGAACTCATGGGAAAGAAGGTAATTTTCAAATTTTAATTACTGTTATTGAAGGCACTGAATATTTTTCTTTCAAAAAATTATACTCACTCTTAAGTAAAATCTAGACTAGAGTAACAGTGATGTATTGTCACATTCACATTATAATGTTTTAAATTGTTGGGGTTAGAACAGTTGATGGAACTAAAGAACCAGCTCAATGAAGAGATCAAATTGAAGGACAGAGCTGAAAAGAAGCTCAAATTTTTGAAGAGAAAGCTTGAATCTTTGAAAATTTCATCCTCATCAGTAGAATCCCAACAGTCAAGTTCCTCCAAAAACAGTGAAATATCTTGCAGTCAATCCACTACTACTTCATCAGCAGGCTCCAATGACCCAGAAGCCCATGAACCCAAATCCAAAGTCACAGAGTCAGAAACCTCAGAAAATTTTGATCGAAGTGTAGCAGACACCACCACATCTGAGCAAAGCCATGAAAGTCTCTTCACTGAAGAAAACACAACTCCTCAAAGTACCAGTGCTTCCAGTTCCAGTTCAAGTACTAGCATAAGTTGTCCTTCCCCAGAAGGGTTTTGCCACAACCCAACTCACAAATCTGAAGATTCAAAGAATGATGAAAATAGGTATGCAAGTCCAATTAACCTGAGAAGTTCTTTCAAGCTTAGTGTGTGTACTTAAAAATGTTCTTGGCATTCCATGTTGGGATTTGCTTAATTAAGCTAATTAAAATAAAATTTGGCAAATGTTTCAGTTATTCAAACATAAAATCTTCAATGGCAGAGATTGAGAATTATGAGAATGGTCACTTGGATTATGTTGATAATACACTAGCATTAGTACCTGCCAGTATGCCTGCTACCTGTCACACCAGCACTGAATTGAAGCCAGTTAGTGAAAGTGTTAGACAGGTTCTTGATGATCTCAGGAATATCAGAGAAAATCTTCAAAGCTCAATGGAGAAAAGAAATATAATTAGAGCTGGCCAATTGATCAAACTCAAACATGCAAATAGTAATAATTAATAATAATGTATACATCCCTTTTATATGAAATAATCAGTACTATATACAAGTATATTATATGAATTAATATTTGTGTATGTGGGTAATAAAGTTAATCCAACTGGGAAAATTCACTCACAGAGAGCATGTGAATTTGTGGGGTTGATGTCCCATTGGTGCTTCGATCTGGGTCCCAACTTTTGGCCGTATTCTTCTTTTGGTTTTCTCTAATAAACTTTTGTAGCTTGAGTGAAAATTGAATTTTGGGAGGTGGTTGGATATGGCAGCTTGATTCTTGTGACCTGTATATCTTAAGATTTTATTGTTGAGATTTGGCCTTAGCTCTCTACATTTGTTGGCTTGGTCTCTGGTCTGCTAGAAAATCAATTTGAATTTTGACACATGTATAAGAGAGCCTGTAAATGATGATTTGGATAGATTTGGTTCTAGAGGTTCTCTTTCTTTTTTTTTTCCTTCTTTTTTAATCCAAGTTCTTAAATTTGGAAGTTATTGGCCAAATGCAAGACTACCACAGTGGTTGTGACCTTCTTCCTTTCCCTGCTTGACACCCAGAATTGAAACTCTAGGATTTCTTTCTTCCTAATGTAATAAAAAAAACAAAACAAAAAGGAAGCCATTTGAGTTTTTACTCTGTGAAGCCATCTGGTAAGATTTAATTAATAATTAAGCTGAACAGTACTGCCCATAAAAGATTTAAGTAATGACTGGTTTGGGCTCTGTGCTAAGATTTCTGCATGGTGTGAAAAATGCCCATAAAAGAACAAGGATTGCTAAACACAAGACATGGATCTTCTCTTAGTGTGGTTTGCAGTTGAGTCAGCGCTTTGGATTACATGCAGCCCATCACATGTTCAAGAGTGCTTCTGCACACATGCAATGGATTTTGTGTACAATTATTCTCTCGAGACGGCATTCGGTTTAATTAATTGTAACTGAAGTGATCTTCAAATACTTAATTCAACAATTGGAGATTTTGTGGGTTGTGCTGCTTAGCAATTCATTCATGTTATAACATGTTGAACTTTTTGAAGAGATAGTTTTGCATACGGTTATATTATCTCTCAACATAGCGTTTTTAATTTATTCGTGTTATGATACGTGAAATTTTCCAATTAAAAATATGTTGTGCTGATCAACATAACGTTATCAGTCCACTCATATTATTTGCGTTGCTTTGGCGTTTCTTAACGAAGTACTTATTCAGACTAAAAAAAACTCAAACAAAAATGGTCTTATACAATAAAAAAATTTTCGCAAATGTGGACAAAGCTAGCCATATATAAAACCGTGGATCTTTTCAATTGTTGTCTACCGATATTTGATCTTATATATGCTTTTAATATAATATGGTAACAATTCATCCATATCTCAAGCCTAATTTGACTACAAGGAGTCCACATTACTAATATAATCGGCATACGCCTTCGCGTAATTTATCAACACATTTTTTCTTTTAAACAACGAGAAGGAGAGAGATTTGAATTTATGAATTATTCTAACATTAGAAAGATAAGTATCATTATAACACTAAAGGGGCCAAAAATAATATTCGTATTTATAACACTGTTCAAGCACGAACCCAAATAAACCTTGGTAAATTGATGGGTCAAGTTAAAGTTCCATGTTTACAAGTTATTTTCAGAATGTCTAGAAAAGAAGGCAACTGAGAATGTGACCGATAATTTCACAAATGGATGACACACAGAACAGAAGGCTTGGTTTGGCCCTAAAGAGAGCCACGCATCTCAGACTCACACACACAACCACAAGATTAAAAAGTGGGAGAGCTTATTAGTCCAAAAAAAGCAGCCAATCCCCGAACGCCACATGCCGAGATTAAAGTTAAAACAAAACGTGACTGATAGATAATCTAGGGCTAAAATTGAAGGTTTGCCACATATGGTTGAACTGCAATTATAAATTCTGGTAAGAAAGCTTGAAATGAGCGGCAACCAGTAGTGTTAATTAGGCAGGGGCTTTATTTATAGTGGTGGACATGAAATAATAAAGTTTGATATAATCTTTTTTCGGTGTGGCCAACGTTAGGAACGAGTAGAAGAATTTTCTCACGCACATGAAAATTCGAATATGATATCACTAGTCTATAAATTAAGGTCAGTTTCTATTGGGTTAGACCCGTTAGCAACTTTGATATAATCTTAAGAATAAAAGTCGGTGCAAAAAAATTTGAAAAAAAAAAAAAAACCACGCATTTGTGGCTCCATTATTGGTGTGGAGTAGTGCGTGTACCACGATATATTTTGGGCCTCTCATCTTCTTCTCGTGATGCAAAGAAAATGGACCCATTCTTTTTGCTTTGAACTTGCAACGAAAACTCAGATGCCTACAGTCAACTTCAGCTTCTCTGTGTGTGTATAAATTTAATTATTTATAATTATGACGTTTCTATTTTTGTTTATTTGTGGACATTAAGATTATGTTATGCGAAATGGGCATAACCATGGTTTTGATGCATTGGCCGAATATTAGTGTTTGCACTGTCATGATGGTGTGACGTTTGGTACATACATGCTCATGAATTCTATAGTTATGCATTTTGTGGTCTCAAGTTCGAATATCTATGACATCTTGATAGTGTGTGTGAGAAATTTCATTCACCTTGTAGTTTAGACTATCACTTATATTAAAAAATATTTTAATTTTTTATAGACATAATTCAGGTGGAGACGGAAAAATTAGAATTATAAGGAAAAAGGAAAATATTATCAAATACCTTCATTTTGTTGCAAAGTTCTCAAATAGCAATATTACCGTAGTAAATCGACAATATAGACATTATCGTGTAAAAACTATCTGAGACTGTTTTCTATCGAAATAATGGGACAATATTGATAGCATTGACCTAATATCAAGATGATATCTAGATAAGTATTATTTGTTATTTTAGTCTAATGGTACTTCACTTCACAACGTTGAAAGAGATTTCAAGTTTGAATTCCCTTTTTCATTAATTAAAAAAAAGGCGGACGTGTGTTTTTAAAGGTACACACACATTAGGCAACCAGCAGTATAACGTTGGTTTTTTTTTTTTTTTTCTTTTAAATGGAAACATATAAATTATAATCAATTCATGTGCCTCCTCCATCCTTTTGAAGTAGAACCTCCATGCATGTCTGGAGGGGCCTCCTCCATCCACAAACAGGGTGTAATTGAATGAAATCGATGTGCCAACCAAGCTAGAGCATGGGAGCATGGACCACAGAGTTTTTCATTTCTTCTCTCTACATGCATGCTACCAACCAAGGCCATCCATCAAGAACAACAGACCCCATAATACAACAGCAAACTTTACCAAACACAAAAGATTCAATCTGTTTATAATAAAAAAAGACTAGATTTAGAAGTTGCAGACGAAATACAATGAAAAAGTAGTTTCATTATAGTTATGCTGCACTCTGCAAACTGAAGGAGCAATCACAGAAAAAGACTCTAGAAACTGAACATGGTCTGGATTGAAACCATTGGCCAGCTTAAATTCGCTTATGAAAATTAGGTTCTTGTCACAAAGTTATTATTGCTTCAAGAGAGAATATATTTGTGTTTGAACTTTAGAACACATCACTTAATTAATGGTTTGATTAGGGAAACCTAGTTGTGCTGAAAAGATAGAGCTTGGATTATTCAATAAACAAAAGGTAAAATATGAGAGTGCAAGATCCACCAAGGGCAAGGGTCCCAAATGACTATGAAAGTTAGGTACTTCCACTCAACCAAAAATAAGAGGTAAGTTATAAATAAATAAATAAAAGATGTACATGTGTTTTACGGCGATTTGTACTCTAAAGTTCATACCTAATGAGATAGGACGTGAAGGTTTTTCTCATTGCCCAAATAAAAGATTAATAAGAAGAGCAAAAATTGCCTAAAATGATGGTTTACTTCTAATAAAGGTCAGGGAACTCAAAATCTCAGCCATGGAATGGGGAAGTCTCAGAAACCCACTAGGCCACAAAAACATAAGAAAACAAAAAAAAAACACCAGGGAGGAACAACAATGTCAGAGTTTGTAGCTCGAAATCTCTCTTCATTGCCCATCTTAGATCTCATCTGACAACAATTTGAAGATCTTCTGTCGAAAAACTCCAAACCCTTTTCTTATCCAGTGCTCCCTTTGATCACTCTGATCTTAGACCAACCTCTGCCATTTCCAAGTCTCTATGTGCTTTTACAGCTAAGTCTGCTCCTGAAACATGGCACACATTAAAAAAACCAAACGTATTTAACCCCAATTCAAGATACACAGAACCAGCAGGCCTCCATATTCTCTGAACTCACATTTATACTACTGCCTTCCGGTCCCAAGACACATTTGTGACTTGACTTAGCCCCATACCCTTTTGGTTTTTATCTGAGTTTTGTTCATATTAATGGTGTCTGGTTTTGAAGGGTATAAACTTGAGAATGGAGTTGTGGCTTTGAAACATAAACAAAAACTGGAGCTGGGGTTGAGCCTACTTCTTGCTCTTGATCTTCATTTGATGAACTTTCGGGTTGCTGGCTCATTTGGATGATGATACATATTCTTGTCATATCATATAAAGTGGTTGCTTGAAAAAATGGTGTCCTGTTGGAAACCCTCTGCAGTTGATGATGGACCTCGGCGTTGTGGCGGTGAAGCCAGTGGACGTGTTGATGGGTTGTTGTGGTACAAGGACTTGGGGCAGCATGCTTGGGGAGAATTTTCAATGGCTGTCATTCAAGCCAATTCCGTTTTGGAGGATCAAAGCCAAATCGAATCCGGTCC
This sequence comes from Prunus dulcis, assembly GCF_902201215.1. Taxonomy (NCBI): domain Eukaryota; kingdom Viridiplantae; phylum Streptophyta; class Magnoliopsida; order Rosales; family Rosaceae; genus Prunus; species Prunus dulcis. The sequence goes on along the minus strand of NC_047655.1, from coordinate 23,048,789 downwards.
CTTGAGTTCAACAAAATCTGGTCCTGTGGGGACCTTTGTTGGTGTCTATGATGGGCATGGAGGGCCTGAGGCTTCAACATATGTCAATGAAAATCTCTTCTGCAATCTTCAGAGTATGTTTCAAAAATTATAAATGTCCCTCTTGATTGCTTTGATGTTTGTTCAATCTTAAGCCCTTTCTTTCTAACACTAAATGGTAAAGCAGGAATTGCAGCTGAGCATAGGGCCATATCGGAACATGTTATCAAGAAGGCTTACTTGGCCACAGAGGAGAATTTTCTCTCCACGGTGAAGAAAAAGTGGTTAAACAAGCCACAGATTGCATCTGCAGGAACATGTTGTTTGGTTGGGATACTTTGCAATGGACTGCTTTACACAGCAAATGTTGGGGACTCTCGGGTGGTTTTAGGAAAAATCGAAAAGGCGACGAAAGAGGTTATAGCCATTCAATTATCTACAGAGCACAATGCAAGTATAGAATCTGTGAGAGATGAGGTCAAGTCAATGCATCCATATGATCCAAAGATTGTGGTTTTGAGGCACAGAGTTTGGCGTGTGAAGGGCCTCATACAGGTAGTGGTCTAAATTCGTTTTGTTTGAAGTTTGTTTTTATGTATTGGTTTTTAAGCTGTTGTGCTCTTTCAGCTTTTGCTGAAGTCACTAGGATTTATTCAAATCTCATTACAGGTTACAAGATCCCTTGGTGATGCATATTTAAAGAATGCAGAGTTCAACAGAGAGCCTCTACCCCTAAAGTTTAGGCTGCCTGAACCTTTCCTCAAGCCAATTCTCAACCCCGAACCGTCCATATCGGTGCTTAAACTCTGCCCTGAAGATCAGTTTCTCATATTTGCTTCTGATGGTCTGTGGGAGCATCTCAGCAACCAGGAGGCTGTGGACATTGTCAATAGTTACCCACGTAAAGTAAGGAAAATGCTTTTGAAAAAAACCATCCTTTCTAATCAACTCTCCTACACGAAAAATTCGAAAAAAGAGTTGGGTTCTATAGAGGTTGATGAACAGCTTATGTTTTGTTGGTTATGCAGGGAATAGCGAGGAAGCTTGTTGAAGCTGCACTTCAGGAAGCAGCCAAGAAGAGAGAAGTGAGGTACTCGGACTTGAGAAAGATTGAAAGAGGAGTGAGAAGACATTTTCATGACGACATCAGTGTTGTGGTGGTGTTTCTAAGCACAAGATTGAAAGGTGGAGCCACCCCACGCAAACCTCAATTTTCATTAAAACCCAACATCTAGATTGGCGCTTAATTATTCATCTCCAGCCTCTGGTGGTGAAGAAAATCAACCCAAAAAGCCTTTGTTCAAATATAGCAGCTAGTGGAAGCTGAAGGAGGGAGAGGCTTTTGGCAATTGCAATGAGGGGTTTTACCAAAATATTTCTGTAATTGGCACATTGAAGAACTCATAGTCATAGGGGCTTGGTTTAATTCTTGTAAATTGTAATTTATAAGTTAAATGATGATCTTCCTATCGTAGTTGTAGGCCCAAAAAACCCATGACTAATCATTTGGGAGTACATGTAATCGCATTAACTTTTTATTATCTCTGTGTGGGTCAATATTCGCTTTCATTTGTTATGCAAACGTTGAAGGCAACAAATTAAAACCCTAATTCCCAAGTTTTAATTCGACTCAAAATGGTACACCTACTTCTTCGCGTTTATTTTCAATTTTCAGTGAATTAAGAACTCTACGTTCAAAGGTGTACAAAGTTTTTAACGTATCAATCTTCACAGGAATATCGAGGGTACGAAACATGTAGAAATTTGTGAAGTAAAAAATATGATGAAAATTGTGCGAAATATTGAAGGTTAATTCAACTCAATTTTTATATTTCACAGCCCTTCAACATGACATGCAATACCACCAACAGAACATAAGAAATATACATACACAACTCCGACTAAAAAACTTCAGATGAGAAACAGAACATCACAAGGCAATTTGATAACTTAACAAAACTGGAAAATGTAAACTAACATTTTCTGATTCCCTCCAAAAATTAGTTAAAAGGTCTTCCATCCACATTATGCTAATAATACAAAACATGATTTTCCACATAAGGTGGATGTTTGTTTCTACATTCTTTTCCAATGGAAGCTCCATATACAAAATATAAAAATTACAAAACAAGAAACTGACCAAAATGTCAAAAGTACAATCCATTCCCAATGTCCTACCTGTAGATTGCACGATTCACCCAGCAAGGCTTAAGAAAATCAACCACCACCTCCAAATCGTTCACTTACCAAGCCCGAAATGGCAAACCAAGAATATCAGAAATTCTAACAATAAAATCTAGGTAAATCCTCTGTGGAGCAAATACGAATAGCTGATACATAAAAAGAAGTCCGTCCAACAAACTTACCATCTACTCAATTAAAACCTATTTTCGACATGTTTCTCATGGCAGTGTTGAACAGCAGTACTCAGTAGCATATGCCTACACATCTCATCTGATCCAAACCAGTGGCATTAAGAAGTGATAGTGGATAACTGATAGAACCATAATAAGAGCTCCGTCATACAATAAGAAAACCAAAAACATAAACCGCAAATATAAAAACCCATGAATTAAACTAACACACACGAAACAAATTATAAAGAGCTCCGTATAATACTAGAGATCTGCCTACCTAGTGAACTCCATGATTGCAGCCATCCTCAACTGTGCATGCGGGCTAGACTTTTCTGCTTTTTAAAAAACATATTATCACCACTCATCCTACCAACAATAACTAATATGACAGATTGATTGATTAAGACACTAAAATCCAGACATCTCAGTATGATGTGATTAACAGCACGTTGCAACACAATTAGTAACAGATCAGATGATGTGGACTTAAACCAACTTTGTATTACTGTTCAACACTGCATCGTGAGTAGCCACCCAATACTTTCCGCAAAAGCTTCATCCAATACTAAATTTTCCCTTGGTCGTAAATACTGAATTTCTGACATTCTTGATAACAGGGTAAGTTAACACTAAGTAGGTAGCTGTTGATTATTCAAAGCCTCACCGGGTACATTGAAAGGAATCCAAAACAAGCATGAAATAAAGCTCCGCTATGCCACCAAACTGTGTTCAATGACTTGTAAATGATATCTATCCACTATTGGGAAAATGCTGCGCCTGATAATCCATACAATCAGAGGTAGTGATGGGTACGGAAGCCTCTGAGGGAACCACAAAATGTTAGATTTCTACACCTGCCAAAGAAATCAAAACAAGGTACAGGATAAGTTAAAGAAGCCCACAGAAAAAGCATAAAAACTTGTCTGTACTAATGCACAAGGGGAGGAAAATGAAAATGAAATTAAAACTGGTTCCATAACTCCCAAAGTAGATATAAAAATAAACTTACTACTAGGAAAGTACGCTTCTTTTCAAACCCCTCCGCCAGCACTGCCAGCTATGGCTGCCTTCTAATATAGACAAATAAAATAATCAGCACTAGAAGAAAGATAATGACAAAGAAAAAACTCTTATTCAAAAGATTCTCAGAAGCAGTCAAACTAAGAGGGTCTTACCGGCTCGATATTTCCCTTGTCATTCACTTGAGAAAGAGAACCTGTTGAGGCCTTTGAAAACCTAGAAAGATAACATTAAAGATTTAAAATAATTAAAAAAAACGAAGAAAAAAAAACTCTATTGAAAATCTAAAGAAATATCAGCATCAATCCTTGAGTAGTTTACTAGAAATGTTTAAATGATCTATTAACACAATAGGTAAATAGCATGCACTGACACATACCTGAGTGCTCTTGCCTTCCTTTTTTCTTCTTCCATGGGATCAGTTTTATTATCGGTTTTGGAAATAGGTGCAAATCGAGCAAGACGAGCCTTCTTCTTTGCATTCTCATCACCCGCCACAGCTGGACCAGAAAGCCCAAACCTGATAACCAAGAAAGAGATTAATAACAACATCAGAACAAACAACCAGAAATTTCCAATTTCAAATTCAAGAATTCTGTATGAGCACTCAATTAATAGATGTATGAAACAAAACCTCTCTGCTCTAGCCTTTCTCTTCTGCTCCTCTGATTTTTTAGATGCTTCTGATCCATGCGATGTGGAAACAGTGCCAAATCTGCCATAAGGTAGGTAAGCCAACACTTTCAGAAACACAATTACCAGAAAACAAGAGAAATAAAGATTAAAAATTAAGTCACATCCTCCGTAAATAATATTTCAAACATGAAATTTGACCACAACTAAACTTTCACCCTGCCACTCCACTTAGCATATGAGATTTTAGCCCCCTATTGCTTGGTAATTCAAATGCCATCATCTTTCGATTAATAAAATCATCACATCCTATTTTATTTCTTATCAAATAATATTAACACTGCTTATAGTGCATACACATTCAATGAATTCAGCTGCGTTCCCTTTGCTATAATCTATTTTTCTACTCTTTCACACCATGTTTTCCCAGTAACCAACGGAAATTGAAACAAAAACAGAAAGCCCAAGAAACCCTAACCCTAAAAATTCACCCCCAAAAGAAAATCAAATCCCAATACCTCTCAGCCCGAGAGTTGCGCTTCTCTTCTTCAGTCATCTGCACAGATATCCCGAACCGCTCGGCTCGGCGCATCTTCTTCTGAATAGAGGTAGCAGGGGCAGCGCCATCACCGGCTTCAGAGCCTGCGGCGGTCTTCGGATCCTCAGAGTCCGCCTTGGAACCGTTCTCTTCGGACACAACCTCGGACGACGGAGCCGGATCGGAGGGAGTGTCAGTGGGCGGGTCTTCGGGTCGATCTGGGTTGGTGGCTGTGGGTGGGACGGGGGAAGGGTCTAGGGTTTTCTTAGGGTTCTCTAGGGCGGGTTTGGTGTCGCTGAGCTTCTGCGTTTCGGTGGCCATTGGAGAACTGGAGGGGTTGGGGCTCGGAGACTGCGTGGAAGTGCAGCAAAGAGGGTGAGGGAGGGGGGCAGAGAGAGAGAGAGAGAGTTTCCGTTTGGTGTGGGTTAGGTGGTTGTGAATGTGGAGTCGAATAGCGAGCACAAACAAGAAGCGTCTGATGTTTTGGGGGATATTTTCCCCCTTTATACCCAGCACGGTGTAATTTGATTGGTCAATCAAACCAACTAATTTATGAAATTACCGGATTTTTTTTGGGTATGAAATTACTGAGCTTTTTTAATTTTGCAAGTTACCGGATTTTATTGTCGGTCCCAATTTGGTTATTAAGAAGAAGAAAAAAAAGTACTGCTTTAGGTATCCTATTCAAATAGGAAATTCAAAAACTTTAATTTTTCTTAAAAATAATGAGTTTTTAAATTATTTTTAAGATTCAAAGACCTGTTTGGTATGCAACTTGAAAACTGTTTTCAAACTTTAAAAATTTGAGAACTTGTGGGTTGTTAGAAAAAACACATATATTTTTTGTTTTTAATAATTGGGGTGTTTTTTAGTTATTCTTGAGTTTGAGTTTTTAAAAATAGGGCTACTAAATAGGTTTTCTTTGTTTTGGACTCAAATTTTGTTTTTGAGTTTAAAAAGATGGATTCAAGAAACATGCCTTCATGCTACTCTTACCTCATTCTCATACCACCTTATGTGGCAGATGAGGTGTACAACCACATTAATTAAAACTAATTTAGAGGGCATTTGGTATCCTATTCAAATAGGGAACTCAAAAACTTTCATTTTTTTGCAAAACAAGGAGTTCTCAAATCTATTTTTAAGATTCAAAAACTTGTTTGGTATGCAATTTGAAAATTGTTTTCAAATCTTAAAAATTTGAGAACTTGTTTAGTTGAATTCTTGAAAACATTTTCTTTTCAAATTACAATTTTGTCCTTGGGTAGGGATATTTTGGTCACTTTTTGTTTCGAAATGAATTTGAGAAATTGAGTTGCATCGTTGCATGGAGCTCGTCGATGTGAGTTTGTAGACAGGCGGTAGGCTCAATTCGCACTAGAAACGAAGAAGTTATGATCTATGGAAGTACAGTGGCATAACCGTAATTTTTGTAAAATGGGCTGGGAGAGAAAGATGATTGTACTTCCGTAGATCATGACTTCTGTACTTCAGTTAGCTCTCTCTCCTCGACATACACACACACACACACGATCTCTCTCTCTCTCTCTCTCTCTCTCTCTCTCTCTCTCTCTCTCTCTCATGTGTGAACAATGGCGCTACCACTTCCAGCCCATTTTGCAACGTCATCCAACCTCTGTTGCCACCGCAACCTTCACCAAAAACACTCCTTACATCCTCCTCTACAAAACCCATAAAATATCCGACCACATTAGCCAAAGGATAGCTCAAATTTTTAGTTGGAAAAACAGCCCAAAAATTACCCTGTCGGTGCCGGGCTTTCTCAATTCAGTCCGACCATCTCCTGCCACCATTAGCAGGGGACCCTTCATGAAAAAGTTTCTCCAACTCTCTTCTATCTTTTCCGCCAGAGATCCGACCTCATACCTTATCGAAAAACCCAAACCGACGTCGGATTCTCATTGGAAAACTTTAAAATCCGGCCACCTCCAGTCACTTTTGACCATTGACTTAGGTATAAAGAAAACCTTAAACCCAAACCGACTATCATTGCAATGTTGATTCTGTCGGAAATGTAAGTTTGGAAATCTTAGGCAAAGAGGAAGATACGAGAACGGGAGGAGGGAGAGAGAGAGGCCTGGAGAGAAGGAGGAGAGAGATATATACGGAATAGGGAGGAGAGATAGAGAAATGGTGGAGAGAGGGAGGATAGAGAAAGGCAAAGAGGAAGGGTTGTTTGAAAAAAAAAAAATTGAAAAAGCAGATATTTTTTGTTTTTAATAATTGGGGTGTTTTTGAGTTGTTCTTGAGTTTGAGTTTTCAAAAATAGGGCTACCAAACAAGTTTTCTTTGTTTTGGACTCAAATTCTATTTTTAAGTTTAAAAAGTTGGATTCAAGTTGAATACCAAACAAGCCCTTAACATTTTATTTTATTTTATGATTTATTAACACTTTTTAATTGATGTAGTTGTACATCTCATCTACCACATAAGGTGGTATGACAATGTGGTATAAAAATGTGATAAAAGTAGCATTATTCCAAAAAAAATATTGTCTGGTAAATTATTCATAAGGATTTTTAACAACAATTATTCATTCCTGAACTTACACTTATTTGAGCTTTATTTTTAATTCTCCAACTAATTTTTTATATTGCGTTCTCCAACAAATTTGTTTGTACTGAGTACTTTAACTTTCTCATTCATGTCAATTCAGCCATTTTATGCGTTTAAATGAGGGAAATAAACTTGAGATTTTGACAAGAGTCATAATTTCTAAATTTATATGAATCAATTCTCGTGTTCGGATAAAAAAAATTAAGAAATCTAGAAATTTCACGTGGAACAAAAATGGAATTTTGAGGTCATAAATTCCAACTTTAAATTCGATCTAAATAGTCGTCATTTCTAAAATTTCAAGATGATAAATGTTAAATTACGTGTTTAATCTGTTAGCCAAACGAAAAACTTTACATATTCTAGACATTTATTTCCGTCATTCTAAATTCCATCATTTTGAATTTCGTAGTATTTTTAAATTTTCTCATCCAAATGCATCGTCACATTTCATCAATTAGACGGTCTATTTAAGGAGAAAGACTTTCATGCAACGATGATAACACTTTTTGTAATAACCCAAAATAAAATATCTAAAAAGCAAGGAAAATATCTTTTAGCAAAAAGACAATTTTACCCTCGCATTATTTAATAGGGAAAAAGTTGACTTTTTGATCGGGAAAGAATTTGGTAATTCCGATTACGCTGTTGCGTAGAGCACGGCGAAACGAGTCCGTAGACACGGAGTAGACCTGAATCGGAGTTGTAACGAAGGAGTTATGGTCAAAAGAGCCTCAGTGGCAGAACCGTAAATATTTCGAAGTTCAGTTTTATTAAACCCAGCTTTCTTCTCTCTCGAACCATCTCGACCAGCCCACTTCAGACAGCGATTTCTCCCAACTCAGGCCACCGTTTCAGGCAATACCGGTCCCAAATGAACCACCTCACTTCCATCTATCAGCCCTGCCCCTCCTCAGCCTCCATCCGCTACTGTAGTAGCCGGAAACTGCCACGAAACAGGCTGGTTCCAACAGTTTTTCTGAAAATTTTTGGGAGCTCGTTCTCTCACTTCCGACCACCAAATCAATCGAGTAAGGTATGATTTCTCAGCTATTTTTCGTGTTCTAGCTGATGGGTATATGGGTTTCGATCGACTTTAGCTCTAAGGGGTTCGATTTTCGACTTGAAATCTGGCCGGAACTTCGGCCGCTCGAAACTACTATTTCTGGTCACTTTTTGGGGTTTGTCCAAGAACAAAAGTGACTCCAAATGGGGTGTTTTACCTAGGGTAGGAGTTTGGAGTCTTGATTTCGAGATTTTTTGGCCACCCGAAATCGCTTTGGACACCCAAAGCTGCCCGCGCGCGCTGGAGCTCGCGGACGAGGGTAGTGAGCTAATTCTGTGCAGTTTTGTGACCCTCGTGTCGTCACGAGCGTGTGGGACTTCGCGGATCTCGATTCGGAGTTCGTTTGAGCCCCGAACGGATTTTCCATATCGCGCGATCCGTGGGTGCAGTGTCGTTAAATATTCGGATCGCACTGAATTTCGGATATGTCGGTCTACACGATGTCATGATCGTGTAGGATTCGACGGATTACGAATCGGAGTCCCGGATACTCCTGAATCGCGAACCCTGGGGCTAGGGTTTGGATTTTAAGCGATAACGCAATTTTAGCTAATCCGACCGTTCATTTCAGACCCAATTCGCAGAACACGGTTCCCTCGCTGTAAGGAACCTTCTGGGAAGCCCAGATTGGCCATCAGAGAATGTAGACCCACGGGGTCCCGGGTCGATCGATCAGGCAGTTTATCACTTAGTTAAGCGTCGGACCTTCCCAAAACTGGTCCAAGTGTCTGAAAGGGCTAACGAGGGCATAAGAGTAACTTGGAAGGAGATGCACGTATTTCTAGGAGCCGGGGGCAGGGGGTTTAGTTGAAATTCTTTTTAGTCAGCAGTCTATTAATTTAATCTTTATGGGTAATCAGGCACCAGGAGCCCGACATGGATTGCAAAAGAGACCTTCGAAGGGTCGAAGTAGCTCGGACCATCTGTGAGTGGACTTTCTTTCATAAATCAGATTTCATGAATGATTTGATGTGATTTTATGTAAATAAGTTTTATAAATGAGTTTATATTGATTTTATATAAATAAGTTTTTTGAAATGAATTTATTGGATAAATTTCTTTATTTGATATTGAGTAAGTTTTATTACGGTTCTGAACATGATTAGTACAGTAACAGTTCTATAAGTCTGTGCTGTTTATTTACAAGTTATAGAAACAGAGTTTGAAGTTGGAATCAGATGAGACAGCAGTACAACTTGAGATGTTCTGGCTGTTGGGATGGATTTACTGATTGTTTAGCAGGTGGAAAATTTTAGGATTGGTCAAAATACAGGGGAGACTCTGCCGAAATTTCGGCAGAAGTCTAAGGGCATTTTAAAGAGAATTTGAAACAAGAACGGTAAAAAGGTCTTTTGTGCCCGACATTCGCCAGGTGTCGGACACGCACAGGACTTGGCTCGAATTCCAAAGCGGAAATTGGGTCGGGTCCTGTCACTTTTTGCAATTCCTGACCAATGATGCAATGACACGTGAGATAACTTTTCCATGTGTCATTGTGTTATTGGCCGGAAATAGCAAAATTGTAATAACCCCAACCTAAATTAATAGTTAATTATTAATTTATTAAGAGGAAAAGACAATTTTGCCCTTGGAATAATTTATTAAAGAAAAGTTGACTTTTTGACCGAGAAGGGATTAGATACTTTCACACACACCGTTGTGTAGAGCACGACGAAACGAGTTTGTAGACATGAAGTGGGCTCGAATTGGAGCTTTAACGAAGGAAATACGGTTAAAATACTCTGAGGGGCAAAACGGTAATTTAAAAAAAATCAGATTTTAAAACATCACTCACTCACACTCTCTCTCTCTCTCTCTCTCTCTCTCTCTCTCTCTCTCTCTCTCTCTCTCTCTCTCTCTCTCTCACGAGCGCAGCCCCTCCCCCGACGATTTTTCTACAGCTGATTGGCTCTTGAGCCACCGTCACCACCACAGGCCTTCATCGGCCACAAGATCGGAATCGCGCCGGTTTTGACAGAAACTTCACCGGCTGCGTTCGTCGTCGTCCGGCTACCATTTCCAACGATCCAGGTATGGATTCTGAACCTCTCGATGTCACATCCCGGGATCAACTCCGTCATAGCACGATATTGTCCGCTTAAGGCCCCCCTCTCTGCCCGCACGGTTTTGTTTATGGGAGCTCACGAGCAACTTCCCGGTGGGTCACCCATCCTGCGATTGCTCTAGCCCTCAACTCGGTTAACTTCGGAGTTCCCACGACTCCGAAGCCAGTGAGCTCCCAAAAGGCCTCGTGCTAGATGGATGCGGGTGTGCACATATAAGGTACATCACCCCCTCTCCGTTGGTTGATGTGGAATCTTACACTCGAGCTGTTCTAGCTGCCTGTTGAGTAGGATTCAATCGATTCTTACCGTAGGTAATTTGTTTTGCGAATTGAAATTCGGTCGATTTTGGGATCTCGATTCCGGTCACTTCTGGTCAGTTTTTGGGGTAGGTCCAAGGACAAAAGTGGCTCCAAATAGGGTGTTATACCTAAGGTAGGAGTTTGGAGCAGTGATTTTGAGATTTTCCGGCGATACGTAATCGCTTTGGGCACCCAGCGCTGCCGACTCCTGTGGCGGCGCGTGGGCGAGGGTAGTGAAGTTGCACTGTGTCTCGATGAGATCCTTAGGTTGTCACGAGCGGGTAGAAATTTGCGGATCGCAATTTAGATACCGTTTGTGCCTCGAACGGATTATTGCATATTATGCGATTTCCGGGTTCAATATGGTTGAGCCGTTGGATCGTAATCTTTTTCAGATATGTTACTCTAGATGATTTCAGAATCATGTAGGATTCGACGGATCGTGAATCGGAGTCCCGGATACTCCGAAATCGCGAACCCTAGGTCTAGGGTTTAGAAATCGTGCGATTGTACGATCGTTATCAATCCAACCGTCCGATAGAGACCAAACCCTCGGGACATGTGTCCTAAGTATATTGGAACTTCTAGAGGCTTCCGGATCATAATTGTGAGGTCATGGACCCAGGGGGTACTGGGTTGACTTTTGGGACTTTAGCGCTTTTTGAGTCCCATGATACTACTAAACTGGAAGGAAAGCTTTTATGGCCATAGGAACAACTTTAATCTGACGCACGTACTTCTAGGAGCCCGGGGTCAGGGTTTTTAAATTAATACTATATTGCATATTGTGCTAATGGAATATTATGGTAATTGAATCAAGCACCCGAGCACCAGTTGACCCGCAGGAGGGACCTTCAAGAGGTCCAGCGAGCACGAACCATCTGTGAGTGGACTCTTTGTTTTTATAAATGAATTTAAGCAGTTCAGTTACAATTATTGATCTTGAATAAGTTTTATTCAAAGATTAGTGTTTTATAAGCTGTTATATGCTGTTATATATTTTGTTTTGCATGCTGCCGAGTAAAATCTCCTTTAAAGGATATAGGAAAAGAAATTCTAATTAATTCTCAGATTATCAGATAAATGGTAGCATAGTTTTAGAGTTTACAGGAATTCAATTATTCAGCAGATTTTCTTCAGAAACTTTATATTTTCATAAACCACCTTGTACCCAGATATACAAATGTTGCCTTCAGTAAATAAGTTGCCTTCATATCAAATGTTGCCTTCGGATTTTATTGGTAGCCTTCGGTTTAGTTAGCATGCTTAATAGTTGCCCTACGAGTTCTATGGTACCCGAACTCATGTGAAGCGAGTAATGCGGAACAGGCTGACTACGGTCCTCTGAATCCTGCTAGTTGCGGCTCGGAATGACCTTGTGTCACTGAGACCTGCGAGTACGTGTCACCATGGTGATGCAAGGAATTGACGGATACAAGGAATTGACGGAAATAAAGGGTACACCTAGGTGGTCGATTTAAACTGTTTTCAATGCCTTAAGAAATTAATGTTAACCATGAGTATGATTGGCTTATATGCATGTATAATTATATAAGTGCATTGATTTCAGAAATAAATGGAATAATTTAGTTTGTATAACTGTTTTTATAGTGGGGTTAGTATGTTCATATGCTATTTTCTAAACTTTGTTTTTGGGTCCACTCACCCTTTTTAATGTTTTGCTCCCCCATGCAGTAGGCGTGCACATGGATCCATTACCAGACCGTTTTCCACCTTCCGCGCTTTCCTTTTGATGTATGACTTTTTATTTTGTAAAAGGATTGACTCCTTTGTAAATTCTTAGTAGTCGCTATGATAATTTGCCCTAGAATTAGAATGTAACTGTTGGAATGTATATATACGTATGCTGGCAGTTGGTTGTGCATATATACTTGTTTGGCAAGTGTAAATGTTTTGGGATTGATCCAATTTATAAAGGAGACTCTGCCGATTTTTCGGTAGGAGTCAACCTTATTATTTTATCGTGCTTTGTAGGGAAGGGCAATTAGGTCATTCGGGCCCGACATCCGCCAGGTGTCGGACACGCATAGGGTCCGGCTCGGATTCCAAAGTGAAATTTGGATCGGGTCTTGTCAAAAATAGTATTATTCCCGTTACAAGTAAATTTTTCTGCTATTTAAGATATAAAACCGTCAATTTTAGAGCAAGTATCTTCTAGAAAACGACCCATTTGTTCCCCAAATTGAAACCCTATTCACATATCTCATTTCTTTCCAATTGGAATCATAATTCACCAAAATCTCCAAATTTGAGTCATACTTATTGATAAAACTCCAATATAGTAAGAGTAAGTCAATTTTTCTATAATGGCTTAGAATTGATAAAACTCCAATACTTATTGATAAAACTCCAATATAAAACTCCAAGTTTGTCTATAATGGCTTAGAATTGACCCAAAAGTCGCATTTATTGCTAAAAAGCAAGTCATGTGTCATTCAAGTAATTTAAAATGACGAGAATTGTGACGAAATAATTCAATTGGAGAAGTTTATTTTTATTTTTATTAAACACAAATGAGAAAGTTGGAGAACCAAAATCATCTATAAATTAGTTTCAGTTTGCATAAATTCAGAGACAGTAAAAAACCCTAGCTACAAAATACCATTCGAGAACTTATTCTCTAAATTCAAATTTACATCATTTTTTACCCCCAACCGCCAAGTAATTTTCACAGCATGAAATCCAGTTGCAGCTGAGGAGGCGCTGAAGGCGACCGTTAGATGCCAAATTTGTGATTAACTAATTAATTTTTTATTGTCCTTCTTTAAAATGTGTCAATTTTTCTGTGTGGCCAATTTATTCAGAAAGGATAAGATACCATACAGCTGCTTTTCTCTTCTTCCCCTCTTCTCCTTCATTTGAATTTGGCACCAATTCTCTCCCTCGCAGCCATGGGCATGGCTTCTGTTGTCCACAACGGCGTACACATTCCTCTGAAGCTCAGTTCACGCTTGCCTAGGGTTTCATCACCATCTCCAGCCCCAAAGTGGGCTAGGCCTCACTTAATTCACCTTCATATCCCTCGCATCCGCACAGGTCTTTCATTCTCTCTCCCTCTATTTGCTGTGCAATGGAATAGTCTGATAGCGGGTTTTACATATTTGTGTTTGTCGAATTTGGATTGCAGGTGGTCACAGTCGTCGTGGCCAATCTGCGCCGATTGCACGTTCTAGAACAACTGAGCAAGATGATGATTTATCCACTTCAGGTGACGTTGAATTTCTTCTACTCATTGGATGTATAATCGAGATTCATGAGCAAATTGGAGTTGCCCGCATTGAATTATCTTTATGTTTTTGTTTTTTTAAAAGAATATTTAAGGGTAACTTTAATTTAATAGTACCAATATCGATTTGGTGAGATCATGTCACTTGAGCTTAACGATTTTAGCTCCAATGGACTGACAGTTTTGACAATTTGACGCAAATTATGTCAGATTTAGGGATACTTTTCTGTAGCTTAATATGAAGTTTCCTCTTCAATTTGCAGAAGGTGAGAGGGTCGATTCTCAGTCACATGATGACATTGGTGATGTGGACACCTCTCACACTTCCTCTCCAGAGAAAACGCAGGGACGTGAAGCTTATGTTTCTTCCGTAAGAACTGTAGCCTTGTGGGTGAGCACCTTTCAGCTTAATTTGAATTGTCTGCTTCAATAATGCTGATAGATGTAGATATTAATTCCTTTAGGTGTGCGCTGCGGTAGCATTTGGTGTCGGTTTGGGTTTCAAAGATGGAGTTGGCAAGGCAACGGAGTTTTTTGCTGGGTATGCAGAAATTTGCATTATGAAACTTAAAACAGTTGATAGAAAGTTGAACTCTATTTATAGTCCAAAGCATTAGTCGTTGGTCTATAACCTAAATATATAAAGACATTTCTAGTATCTGAATCAAAATAATTGGGAATGAGTACTTTAACTTGGTGATGTTTTTCATCTGACTGCATGGTGCGTTCATTATCTTTATTTTGATTTTTGAAATTTATATGTTGTGCTGTGTGCTGAATGTTAGGACTTTTCAGGTATTTGCTGGAGCAAAGCTTATCAGTGGACAATCTGTTTGTCTTTGTTCTGATTTTCAAGTACTTCAAAGTGCCAATCATGTATCAGGTATTTTATAAAACCTCCTTAGCATTCAAATTCTGTGGTCCATATGTTCTCTCAAATCTTTACTTAAAAGATGTTTTTAACAACCAAACCTCTCTGGTGATTCATGGTTATGAAAAGTTCGCTCTGTTTGAACTTTGAATTTTAGAATCGGGTGCTTTCATATGGTATTGCTGGTGCAGTCGTCTTTCGTTTCACATTAATACTCCTAGGAACAGCCACACTGCAGGTAAATTTATAGTTCTATGTGCATGTGTGTTTGTGAATCTATATTGCTTTCTTGATTGTATGTGCTCCTTCTGAAATTTCTCTGCAATGTTGCTGTTGAAGAGGTTTGAGGCGGTGAATCTTTTCCTGGCTGCAATACTCCTTTACTCATCCTTCAAGGTGAATCTTCTTTTCTGAGGATTCTGTGGTAACTATCTTCTTCTGTTTATTTTATATTATATAATCAGATCTGTTGTGACTCAAAATGTCATTTTACTGTTGCAGCTATTTACCAGTGAAGACGATGACACTGATCTATCCAACAACTTTGTTGTGAAGACATGCCAGAGATTTATCCCTGTCACGTGTAATGTTCTCTCTTTGGATTTGTTTCCTTCCTATTTCTTAGTTGAAGTGTTTTTTTGTTGGTTCTTTGCATGTGCTTAAAGATTAGATTAAAACTGGAAATTTCTGAATTTATTGGGGGTGATCCTTGTCTGTCTTAGCTGATTTTGAACTCAATTTTAGTGAACAAACTTGGGCTTTGAATATAGCAAATCCTAGGAGACCATCTTTAGGGTATATGTTTTAGTTTTGGTAAGACTTAGCTTACTTGCATCTTACACTAAATAAAATAATAAGAAAAAAAATGGTTGTAGAGTTGACATACTCCCACAAATTTGCATCCTTTTGATTATTTTGCCACCTGTAAACTAGTTTGCAAACACTCAATCTTCAGTAATTTTTTTTATAGAGCTAGCATTTATTTGCAAATTTCTACCTCATCTTTTTTTGGTCATCATTTTACCACGCTTTCCACTAACTTCTTTCTGGTGTATGGTCTTAATGCCTACTTTCTTTTGGTGTTGTGAATTCTTGCAGCGAGTTATGATGGCAATAAATTTTTCACATTTCAAGATGGCGTGCAAAAGGTAAGTTGTTTATGGGATATTCTTAGGGTACAAAATTGTATTGCACAGGTTACTGAGATGTGAAAGTCTTAAGCTGCCTAGATGTTATTTACATCAACATGTCACAGTTTTTGTCTCAAACTTGAAAATCAATTTGTGTTAAATTGATGTCTACTTGATCTCTAACAGGTGTCAAACATTTTGGGCAGGCCACACCTTTACTTCTCACGGTAGCAGTTATTGAGCTCAGTGATATAGCATTCGCTGTAGGTTTACCTATCTACCAATAGTGTCAGACATATATAGATATATGATATACGTAGATAAAATATTATCTTATCTTTTCCAAGTAATTTTTTAATGTAAATGTTGATATGATTCTTCATTTATCTTTAGGTCGACTCCATACCAGCAGTTTTTGGTGTTACTCGGGATCCTTTCATAGTGTTCAGTTCCAATCTTTTTGCCATCGTAGGTAATTCTTGTTACATGTAGGTTTAATTGGCCATATTTCTGTAAATTTCGTCTAAGTTGGGTTATACAGTTACAATCTTATTATGGATGTGCGTGCATTTCTATATTGACCCAGTTTCTGTTGAATGTAGGTTTAAGATCACTTTACACACTCATTTCTGAGGGTATGTCAGACTTGGAGTATTTACAGGTACAAACTTGACTTGCTCTACTTGAATTTCTAGTGTGAACTAATGATCATTTACCAATAGAAGACCATCATGGCCGACCCGTTTCTATATACGCACACTTGAATAAGGCAATATGACCATGTCGTCGTTCCACAAACTGTTAATTTTGAATTGCATCCTAATTTAAGGATCTTTCCTATTGAAAAGTTTAAAATAAAATAAGATCTTTGATGTTCTGGTTCTCATTTCAGCCATCAATTGGTGTTGTTCTGGGCTTTATCGGGTGTAAGATGATCCTGGATTATTTTGGTTGGTATTTCAAGGATTATTGTTTTTGTTATACAAAATCTTCAAGACATCCTAAATTCACATCTTCTCAACTCTTCCACAGGGTTCCATGTATCAACGGAGGTGTCTCTTGGCTTTGTAGCTACAAGTCTTAGTACTGGGGTGCTGTTAAGTCTAATGAAGAAGTCTGACTAGCTCAAGAAGCCATTCAAGCTCAGGGCAGGTGAAAAATCTGTATTTCATCTTTTTTTTGTTTTTTTTTTTTGGGTAATTTTTTTTTCGTTTTTATTATTTCCTAGGCATTTAATCTTTGCCCTTTACTATTGAAAATAACAGTAGCAATTGGTCTTAACATGTGAATGCTATTGTTATCGTAATAGCGAGGAAAGCAATGATGAAATCTTCGCAAGGTTGAAAGAAGAAAGTGTTTCTTTCGTTCTTGCAAAGCTTTGGACCATGCACAACAACGATAAACCAGGAAGGCTATTTCATCCATGATTATTTGGGGGAATCAACCCAATCAGTTCTGTAAGAGATAGCTTTCATTTGGTTATAAATTGTAATGAGAAGCAGTGGGATGGATGGAAATAAAAATGTCAAGTCTCTATATAGCATATGCTACTGTAATTCCTTTTAGCCAAAGTATTTATTTCTCTCTTTTTGGTTAAATTGGTTTGTTCTTGCTCAGTCATACTCGAATTGAAGTTCTCCGTATTAACATAAACAAAAGATACATGTCTAAAACGAATGACTCGTTCAAGTGAGAGTAAAAGGAAGTGAAGTAGCAAAGAAAGGGTGATTGGTTAACATTTCAATAAACCAATTTATAAACTTTGAGCTTACGTATGGAAAATTCATGATGCACTTTGTTCATCAAATGATGTGGTAGTTTGTAGTTTTTACAAATCTAAATTCTTTCTGAACCATGTTCTATTTGTAAAAGTCGTACAAAAGAATAATTCAGCAAAATTTTAAGTGTATTATTCTGCAAAATTTTAAAGATACAGTGAAAAATTCAGTCATATAGAGTTTTTTAATATTAATTATTTACAAATTTAGTATGTAATTTTTACTTAATAATATGTGAGAAATATGTGGAATTTTTATTTCTTTTTTCTTCTTTTTTTGTTGCCAAATTTAGGAAGGGGTGGGGGTAGGGATGGCAACGGGCCGGGTAGGGGCCGGGTATGACAATACCATCCCCGTCCCCGCTCTCCATCCCCGCCCCCATCCCCGAACCAATCCCCGTTTAATAGGTTTCGGGGAATCCCCGTCCCCATTTCCGTCGGGGGACTATCCCCCATACCCGCCCCGAATCCCCGATTTTTTTTGCACAACAAATATTTATCATATATTTTAACATTAAGTTTCATATTAAATTATCATTCAACACATCCAAATTAACTATAAAGTTCAACTCAACTATTCAAAATCACATCAATATGAAATTCTAGAAAAGATTAGGAAGAATTAGGAGAGAGAGGTTAGCTTAGGGTTAAACATAAATATTATAATTATATATTTATTTATTTAAATATAAACATATATATTTTCGGGTCGGATTCGGGGATGGGGACGCCAATACCATCCCCTCCCCATACCCGTCGGGGATTTTTTAAGTTCGGGGATCCCCGTACCCGATAACCATTTGGCCCCGAAATCTCCCCCCATTAGGGTCGGGGACCCGACGGGGACCCTCCCCCGCGGGGATTTTTGCCATCCCTAGGTGGGGGGCGTAACTAAGTTAAAGGCTGTAACTTAGTGATGCTTTTGGGTTGAAAAATAATCATACATACATTTGATTTGTTTTAAATATAGTCCAGTGTGTATTAATGTATTAAAGTCTAAAAAACACCAATTATCTATGAATTTAATTGCTTGGAAGTAACAAAAATACATATTAAAATAGGTATACTTTTAATTTTGTTGTTGGGCACATTTTCATTTGATAATATCAGTTTGTTCCATTTAATATATATTTGTTTTATGTTAAAATTTATTAGAAATTAGTCAATGGAATAGAACCATGAATTAGTGTGATTTATATAATTTAATATATACTTTTATTTATAAAAAGGTTAATAAAAATGTAAGTACAAAAAAAAAGTTCATTAGATTTACCCTAAAAATTCATAGTTCTACTCGAATGACCCTTGCCTCTTTCTCTTATATACGCTATTTTGAAGTTCGTTTGTGCTGCTTTCCGAGTTAAAGAAAAATCTTATGATCTACGACCACCCTCGGCATCAAATCAACCAGACGGTTTGATGTAAGCAGACGATTCTATGTTGTCTACGTCACCCCTTGGTATTGGCAATGTATTCAGTTCTTTTGCACAGATGTGAACCTCAACAGGATACTGAAATCTTCAATTGCTAGAAATTGAAATGACAGAAATATAAATTATGTCATTTTAGAATTCTATGTCATTTTCAATTACTTCATCCAAACGTCCCTCCTTTTGGATGATGGAAAATAATTCGAAATTTAGCTAAAAGTCGGGAATTTAAGAGAAGAAATTGACAATTCTCTTGTTTGGCAACTTAAATACGGAATTTATTAAATGACACACGAAAAAAATTATGGAAATTAGGGCATCAAATTGTCGAGTTTAATTTCCACCAAAATATGTGTCATTTCATAATTTTCATAGTGTCATTGACATACATAAATCTAAATACTGAAATATTTAATAGCCAGAAATTGAAATGATATAAATATAAATTCCGTCATTTTAGAATTCTATGTAATTTTTAATTCTTTCATGCAAATAAATAAGGTATTATGGAGTTCGAACTTGAGACTATTAATATGTAAGTCAAGACTTTTTTCACCAAATTAGACTGCGTCGGCTACTATAATATTTGTTTAAAGAGATGTCAAATTAAAATTTTTCTTCGAATGAAAAAATAAGAGGAGTAATTCTTGTTTTTCCCAAGAGATAAAAAATGTCGACCGGAAAAAAAGAGAGATAAAAAATGAAACAAATCCACCCAAGAATCCAGAATCTTCCGACTTGGTGGTAGATGGCTTTCATTACTGACCGGTGGATGACGTTGGATCAATATCCGAATATAGAAACAGTCGTCATCCTCAACTTTCTTATCACGGTCTGCTGACCCTACGATTAATATTAAAACTCAGACGTGACGAGGTCCTGTCCTCAAATCGAACGGTTGAAAATTCAAGACCACGAAAGCGTCATGCACCACCGAAGCCCAACGCACATATTCGTCCCTGCTCGCGACTTCACACATAGGGAATCCTCTTACAGTCCCTATAAAAGGATCACCCACTTTGCACATAGACAACATTGTTCGCCATATTCTTATTGCCCAAAAAGAAAAACCACACTGAACCTTCTGCAAGGCAAAGCACCAACAATGGCTTACAAGTATGATTTCTCATCTTTTTTGGTCATTTTTGCATCTGGCTTTTTCTGAATTTGTGTTTTTGTTGTTGCTAAAATTACTACTGGTTTTTTATTTTTGGGGTCTTGCAGACATGAGGATCTTTCTCCACCGTTGGATTCCACTTCCAGCCCACCTCCTCTTTTTGATGGCACTACAAGGTTTAGCTCTTTCCTCTAATTTGTTTTTGCTGTTTTTTTTTCTTTTTGTTTTTTTGTTTTTTTGTTTTTTGTTTCAGTTCAGTTCAATGTGTTTGCTATGTGCTTTTTTAATTGTTGACTTTGTATTTTGAAGGCTGTACGTATGTTATACCTGCCCATTTGCACAGCGGGTGTGGATCACTAGGAATTATAAGGTTGTTTATCTCCTCTGTTTTTGGAACTCTTGACAGGACCCTTATATCATAAAAGACCTCACTTTATCTTTTTTGTTATATGTTTTCATTTGTCAGTTTGGATTTAATATTATAAAATGTGGAATTAATCAGAACCCATATCCAATATGTTGTCTTACTGTTTGTTTTGTGTTGAATTTTTGTGCTGCAGGGTTTGCAAGATAAGATCAAGTTAGTCCCTATAAATCTTCAAAACAGGCCTGCTTGGTACAAGGAAAAGGTCTATCCTGAGAATAAGGTGATATACTTGAAAAGTTATGTTCTTTGTTATCATTGATTATCTGTGGAATATTTGTTGAAGCTGGAAAGATCTCTTGATTGATTATTTTATAGGTGCCATCACTGGAGCACAATGGAAAGGTCATTGGAGAGAGTCTTGATCTGATCAAATATGTGGATAATAACTTTGAAGGGCCTTCACTTTTCCCCACTGTAAGATATCTTTCCATAAGTTAACTTTGCTTCTGATAACCTATCTTTGTCTCTCAGAAATTTGACCAAAGTAGTTCCGTGAAATTGTTTTAGGATCCTGAGAGAAGAAAGTTTGGTGAAGAACTAATAACCTACACTGATACCTTCACTAGGGCCTTGTATTCTTCATTCAAAGGAGACGCAGCGAAAGAAGCCGGTAAGACTTGGAAATTTTTCCCATTAGGGTGACTGTTTTTGTTGATAGATTTAAACTGACCAAAATTCGTTATCTGCATCAGATGCTCAGTTTGATTACTTAGAGAATGCTCTTAAAAAGTTTGATGATGGGCCATTCTTTCTGGGTCAGTTCAGTTTGGTAAGTTGGATATAGAATTATGTACATGCCAATTGTTATTTTTAGATGCTTTTTTAGCAACATGATAATACATAAAGTATTGAAGTAATGGATAATATGTGATCTTCAGGTGGACATAGCCTATATCCCGTTTGTTGAGAGATTCCAAGTCTTCTTATCAGAGGTGTTCAAGTATGACATCACAGCAGGCAGGCCTAAACTAGCAGCATGGTTTGAGGTACACATAAAAACCATAGAATTTTTTTTAGAAAGTTATGAACTCTGGTGTCCAAGCTTTAACTCTGTAACAACAATCATCTCTCACCTGTTACAACGAGGAACTTGAATAGTTTCTTTGAAGTAGCTTACAGAAACATCCCATGAGACTAAGCAACAAGATTGAATTTGGCTAACTAGTTCGCACATATCATAGTTTTAGCTAATGGATGGTGAAAATTTTATTATGTCCTTGTGCAGGAAATCAACAAGATTGAAGCTTATAAGGTGACCAAAACTGATCCAAAGGAGCTTGTTGAATTCTACAAGAAGCGCTTCTTGGTACATTCTCTTCGGCTGGCCTGAATATGAAACTCATGGTCTTTCTTTCCATCTCTGTTTCTATATTGGTCATGCTGTGTGTCTGCTAACCTATATGAAATATGTTTCCATTGCAGGACCAACAGTAAAACTTGTAAACTTCTGCCTTGGACATGATAAAAATAAGTGGCTGGCTCAGTACTCATACAGAATGTTTGCCGGCCTAATTATGTATGCATATGTGTAGTGTTATTATGGATATGGACTTTGTCTGGATCTTAATATGTCATAGCGTCTTGGTTACATCAATAAAATTTAGGGCATTTGGTATTGTGAATTAATATTTAGTGATATACCCATTTCTAGCACTAATATTATAAATAAACCCTACACAATTGAATTCCTATAAACAAACCCAAAAAAAACCCAAAAAATGATAGCTAGCCTTATTGAATTTAATATTGATTATTAAATTACTTTGATGCCCTATTGAGTGCTTTGGGTATTTTTATGAGATTTTGGGGTTGAGCTTGTTTTAAGAAATTGATGGCAGTTTTGTAATTTATAAGAAGTTAAAAGCTTTTTTGTTATGTTGTAAATGGGCTTTGGGTGTGTTTCTAAAGTTCATTTTATATAGGGTATTTTTATAATTTGGGCCCCCATATTGGGTATAATAGTGAATCTCCCATAATTTATACGTCCATGTCAATGATCTGTTTCTTTCCCACAAATTAACGAAAGAGACTTCCTTTGCCAACATAGTGCTGTAAATGGAAAGAGTCTCCCAAAGACGAATTGCGTTGTGTCTTAAATTTTGATCTTAGAAAAGCAACCGCAGCACATGTATGTACAATACAACCAATGGATCTTTTATTTCTGGCATGAGTAAATGATCATGATTCACACTTTTTATTGGGTATAAGAGCCTCGTGGCATGTTTGCTTGCACGAAATGTGACTTACCCCAAAGAAAAACTACAAATGTGAAGCTCTCATTTTCTGCAATTATAAGTCTCAATATTCTAACTCTTAAATTAGTAATATAAGCCTGAGTTCATATATCTCGAGTTGATCCTTACCTGCATCTTCATTTTCATCAAGGACATGCATAAATTTGTCTTAAAATATCAACGTTTATTGTGCTTCCACCCGAATGATAACTGCTGCAGTGGAAATCATCTTGCTCCTACTCACGATCTCTGCTACAACTTTTGATTGCATTGTTTCGCAATTAAGAACAATGACCATTTTCTTCAAATTTTGAGCATGCTCGAGGATATACCTTGCAAACCCGATTTCGTTAGATCCGTTGTCCGAATACTCTATGGTTACCTCCTTAAGCTGATGAAGGAAAGCAAGGTTTTGCAGTTTCCAGTATTCCATACCAAAGCCACTTGACTGAAAATATACAAAAAGCAACAAGCATACAAGCAAACTAATTTTAAATTAACCATAAAGAAAAAGCTTACCAACAAAGTATGTGTGCGCGTGAGAGGGAGATCAGTAGGCAACATACTTCACTTGTTTCGGCATCTATCCATGTTCCGGCCCTCCTTATGCACAAGATATTCAAATTAGGCATTCCTCTAAGAAAAGAGACCACTGCCGGAACAAAGTCATCATTCAATCTTATACAATGCACACTCAAGTCACAGACATTATCTAAAATTGGTGCTCCCATGGAACTTGGCCCGCGAGTTTTTCACGAAAAATTCTTAGTTTGAAAGAGGACAGGAACTTGTGCGTCTACAATTTTTCTTTCAAATATTTTACCTTGATGGTCTCGCTTATAATAAGAACTTTTGGCTAGCTTATGTTGCAAAGAACCTCAATTACTGTGCCAAATTGATTCCCTTCATGCCTTAAAAGAAGCTCAACTTTTTCCAAACTCATTAGTTTTCCCAGATTTTGGACATTCCCTACACCGCCTTTCCATTTCAAGTTTTTAAGATTTGGAGCAAAAACCTTCAATGAATTTTGTTTAGTTCTCGACGATAGGTAGGCCATACCCATAGTTCTATATCTGTAGTTTCAGATATATATTAAAATGCAAGGGGTCATTATAATGTATCCTGGGACGAAAGTTTTCCAAAGACAAACTTTCAATGGTGATATTCTGTATCCCTCCAATACGAAGAAGCTCTAACTTCTTAATGCATTTGCAGGAACATGTGATCCATTTGAAAAACGTCTCGTCTACTATTATGGTTCGTTTGTATAGTAACCACAGCTCACGCGGAGACGCTGCATCCTATTAGCACCACGATACAAGAAGTATCCATCCAAAGAAGTCATCATCCTCACTTCATACTGCTGGGTTGTTTCTAGTGCACAAAATCTTAGCCGCTCGGCTATACTATTTATTTATAATAATAATATAAAAAAAACCCCATAAAGTCGGGCGGCTATACACTGTTTTAAAAAAATTAGGGAGATTCACTATTATACCCAATATAGGGGACCAAATTATAAAAATACCTCATATAAAATAGACTTTAGAAACACACCCAAAACTCATTTACAACATAACAAAAAAGCTTTTAACTTCTTATAAATTACAAAACTGCTATCTATTTTTTAAAATAAGCCCAACCCCAAAATTTCATAAAAATACCCAAAATATTCAATAGGGCATTAAAGTAATTTAATAATCAATATTAAATTCAATAAAGCCAACTGTCATTTTTTGGGTTTGTTTATAGAAATTCAATTGTGTAGGGTTTATTTATAATATTAGTGCTAAGAATAGGTATATCACTAAATATCTCAAAAAGGTATCTCAAGTATAGCCGTGCGGCTATACTATTTATAAAAATAAAAAATAACCCACTTGGAGCCTGCGCCCGCTTTGCCTCGTGTCCAAAAGGGTATAGCTGTGCGGCTATAATATTTTTTATAATAAAAACCGTAGTATCGCCACGCGGCTGTACTATTTTTATTATAAAAAAAATCCGAGTCTAGCCGGACGGCTATACTATTGTTATTATAAAAAAATATGAGTATAGCCGTATAATAAAAAAGGACTACCAGCCTGGCGCCCGCTCCAAAACGTGTCAAAAATAGTATAGCCACTCGGCTATACAAATTTTTTAATAATAAAAACCTAGTATAGCCGCGCGGCTATACTTAATCATCCCCACGATTAGTCCACGCCCCGACCACAAAATAAAACCGACAATGATGAGGTGCAAGTGCATCCATCTTAGCGTTGGCCGTAGCTGTAGCGTATCTTCCCTCCAAGACCCACTAAAAGCTCACGTGACCAAAACTGGCAGTTTCAATTCAACGTCTACATAGTAGGAGTAGCTTTGAAATGAAAACTTACATGGAGCGGCCCTGAGCTTACACAGTGACACTCTTCACAGAGAGAGAGAGAGAGAGTGTGAAAGAGGGAAGACGTTTCGCCCAAGTGTCGGTTTAAGAGATCAAGAACCGGCTCTTATATCTCTCCGAATCAAACGCCACAAACCCTAATCTCTCTCTCTCTCTCTCTCTCTCTCTCTCTCTCTCAGCTATGATGGCGGAACAGAGCTTCAATGTCCTCCACGCTCCAAAGCCCAGGAGGTAAAGCCTACGCTCTCACGCACGCTTTGAAATTTCTTCTTCTCTCAACGTGTCTGGTAACCCTAATTCTTCGCATTTTCTCTAACAAATTATATGTAATTAGACTCTCTCTAACAATCCTTCGTCTTCTTGCTGCTGATACTTCGGAACAGAGAGTGACTCAGTCACGTCGCACTCAAATTCTTCTTTTCCATTCCTCTCGAAGATCGATTATCCATTGCTTTTGTTTCTCGAATTTAATCTTTCAGAATTTTAAATTCTGCTTCAGGATTGGTTAGTCTTGAATTTTGATGCGGTTCAGGATTGGCTAGTCTTGAATTTTGATGAGGTTATGTGGTAATTGAGGGGAATAAGGGTTAGGGTTCGTCCCAATGCGTAATGTGCATGGTTGATCTTCATTTTTTGCTTCGGGTGTGTAATGTGGCGGAAGGTTTAGAATTTTGAGTTCGGTTGTAAAGAAAATGAGAGATATGGGCAGTAGAATTGCAACTCTTTTTGAAGCATGTTGTTGTCCTTGTTGAGTAAGCGCTCGTTGGAGGCTGATTCCAGGTCTGTAGAGTTCAGAGACTTATTGTGTATTTGGTTCTTGTCCGGTTTCTTAATTCACAATGCCGGGCAACTGCAACCTTCATATTTGTTTGTAGATGTTAAATGCACGGCACATTTGTTTTTTCTGGCACTGATTTGACATCAAGATGCTGCGTTAGATTTTTTTTGTCATGGAATCTTAGATTTTTTATATAAAAGTTTTGTTATAGTTTCCATTTAAAAGATTCATGGAGAAATTGCTGTCAACAGGGACGCCTATGGATTTGCTTTGAGACCTCAGCATGTACAAAGATATAGAGAGTACTCTCATATCTACAAGGTATTTTCTTGGGTACATGTTATGCGCATTTTGTGATATTAAAATCACTTTGTAACTGTTTTAACATTCCTTCAAGTATCATATGATCAACTTCAATATGTAGATGGCGAAAGCCAGTATTTTGCTTTAAACTTCTGATATTTTCTGTGTGATTGCTATCGGAGGTATTATCAGCTGAAACTTTTGCAAGAGAGGAAAATATGATTTTAAATCGATTCTAAGCTTTATAGCAAACTAAAGTGGCATGATGTATTATCCTTAGGTTCCAGTTTTGTAATAGTTTTAAATAAATGGAGTGAGGCTTAACAAATGTTTTTCCAAGGACTTCTTCTGTTGAAAAAAGTATTTCCATCGAAATGAACAGAGCCAAAGGACTAAAGTAAGAAAATTTGACCATTCAGTTTAGTGATAT
This sequence comes from Prunus dulcis, assembly GCF_902201215.1. NCBI lineage: Eukaryota > Viridiplantae > Streptophyta > Magnoliopsida > Rosales > Rosaceae > Prunus > Prunus dulcis. Next base: position 23,022,088 of record NC_047655.1, on the reverse strand, counting down.
ATTTATGGTATCAGGAGGAGGAAGAGGAAAGATCAAATAAATGGAAGAACTTCCTTGAACATGTAGAGAAATCTTCTGAACTGTCCTCTCCTGAGAAGGCACATAAAGAAGAATTGCAGGCTGAAGCTACTGAGCGGAAAGCAGAGACAGTTCCTGAGAGTGGTGAGGAAGGGAATGATACAAGTAGTGGGAAATCTGTTTCGGGTTGTTCATCAGAAAGAGATCCCGAAAAGGAGCTTCAACATTCAAAAGAAACAAAAAAAAGTAAGGTCCAAACATGGACTCTCATTAGATCATCCCTTGGTTCCATTGAAAATATGATGAGCTTTCGTATTAGGAAGGGAAAAATTATGAAAGATAAGCAGATAATTGTGGATAAAGACCACCTTCCATCAGAAGCAGCCTCTTTAGGAGGGGCATCTGAGGATGACGTTGAGGAAGACGTTTGCTTTAGCGATGCTTTGAACGACAGTCCGGATGCCTTCACTGCAGAAAATTCTGTAAGTGATGGGTTCTCTGACAGTGTGAAAGTTGCTGGGGAAGTAGAGGCTATGGATGGTGGTGTCCCTCACAGTGTGCAAAGCATTGGGACAGAGGAAGCTGTGGCTAATGGGGTCCCTCCAGAGCCTTTCTTTCCTTGGAAACTAGAACTGGAGTCTCTAGTTCATGGGGGAGTGCCAACGGATCTGAGGGGAGAGGTCAAACCCTTACCCTCAACTTGATTGGTTTTACCAAAATAACTTGTTTGACAGGAAGTGCAATGTTTTCTAAATCTTTCCGTTGCAGGTATGGCAAGCTTTTGTTGGTGTGAAGGCTCGTCGGGTGGAGAGATATTACTACGAATTGCTGGCTCAAGAAACAAATACTACTGAAAGCGTGGATAAAGACAACTCATCTGGTGTTCCCAGAAAATGGAGAAGGCAGATTGAGAAGGTCATTAGATGCATGTGCCTTGGACTTTGTCGTTTCAATTCGTAGGTGCTGCTTCTTTTGCTTTGTATTGCAATCTGGGTTTCTCCCTAAACTAACTTTTTGCATTCTATTGCAGGACATACCACGTACATTTCCAGGGCATCCTGCATTGAATGAGGATGGTCGTAATTCACTGAGGCGTTTGCTTTTAGCTTATGCTCGCCATAACCCCTCTGTTGGGTATTGCCAGGTAATTGGGGCAATTCATCTGAAATTTTGTTTTGTATGTGTTTCAGTGGATTTGTCAAGGGGTAACATATTTTATTAATTAAAAAGATTCAATGTTTGTCTTTTGTGTACACTTCTAGCAACTAATACATTACATGCACTGACCTGAAGTGTTTTTTTATTTTATTTTATCGAACACCTGATAAATGTTTTATTTATTACTATATTAGTCAGTATTATTATTACTTTGGTATGAAAATATATGCAGGCAATGAATTTCTTTGCAGGGTTATTGCTACTTCTGATGCCCGAGGAAAATGCCTTTTGGTACGTTTTTAGAGTTCATATTCCCCTATCTCTTCAAATTGTGTATATATATCATTTCTAATAAAATCGATGCTCTCAAATAACTTCTGTAGATAAATAGTTTAATAAGATTTCTGAATTGTGCATTGGCTATCCTTATGTTTTTGTTTCTTTCTTTTTTTATGGCACAAAATTTTGTTGAAAGAGTTTTCCATATTTGCTAAAGACAATGGTTGTCTCTTTCAACATTACAGCAGTTCAATTCTTAACCAATCTGTACAGGCATGTTCTATGATAACCCAGCTCATTCTTTAAACCGTTTCTTTCCGTATTATTTTTCTTATAGGACTTTGGTGGGTATAATTGACGAATATTTTGATGGCTACTATACTGAGGAAATGATAGAATCTCAGGTGTGATTTCATGGTTTAGAGTTCTTGAGCATAAATACATGCCATTGCATTCTGATTCACCATTTGATGTTTATCACACTTCCAACAGTTTTAATACTTATGGAGGATTCTATTCTGATTCATCTTCATGAAAATTAATTATTCTGTTTATCAGGTGGACCAACTTGTATTTGAGGAGTTGGTGCGAGAAAATTTTCCAAAATTGGGTTTGCATACTTCTCATAATCATCAATCATCTTATATTTGGTTCTTTACATTACATGAAACGGTGTGGTAGTCTTCTTACTATCCCTCCATGCTTATGGCAGTGAATCATTTGGATTACTTAGGAGTCCAGGTGGCATGGTTCACTGGACCTTGGTTCCTTTCCATATTTGTAAATATGATTCCTTGGGAAAGTGGTGAGATTTATGAGACACTGCTTTGCGTTGTTTGAATAACTTCTCATTAGTTCAGTTTCAAGAAAGACTTCGAAGTCATATCTACCTTCTTATTGCTTCCTTGATCTTCAGTTATTCGAGTTTGGGATGTGCTTCTATTTGAAGGAAATCGTGTTATGCTTTTTCGAACAGCGCTAGCATTATTGGAGCTATATGGTAATATGCTACAATTTTACTAACTCTAAGCTCATAAAAGATATGATTTTGTTTGTTTTTCAATCAAAGATATGATTTTGTTGATTTTGTAAATTCATTATCTGTATGTTTCTGCAGGTCCGGCTTTAGTTACCACTAAAGATGCCGGGGATGCTATTACTTTATTGCAGTCCCTTGTAGGCTCAACATTTGATAGCAGCCAGCTTGTTTTGACTGCTTGCATGGGGTTTTTGGCTATAACTGAAACTAGATTGCAAGATTTGAGAGATAAGCATCGGCCAGCTGTATTAGCAGTAGTTGAGGAAAGATCTAAAATGGGTCAGGTTTGGAAGGATTCCAAAGGGCTTGCATCTAAGCTGTATAGTTTTAAGCATGATCCTATTGTAACAGAAGAAAAAAAAACTACTGAAGAAGGCACTACAGATGGCTATGTATCTCATTCGAAATCTGGCTCCCGTAATCTTGATGAATTACTTAGTGGCACATCCGTTGATTCAGAAGTAGATTCTTTACCAGAGCTTCAGGATCAGGTTGCTTCCTCTTCTCATCTTTTCCTAAAAACCTTTTTGGCATACATTGGATCTATAATGTAATTGTGAAGTATATGTCTTGATAAAATTGGCCAAGTTCATTTAGTTGACTACTTAACGGACATGTTTAAAGTTTTTCTGGACTTGTAATTAGTTTAACGAAATAAGCAACCCCTGTACAACTCCTTTTAAATTTCAATCATTAACAGCTTTTGTGCAGGTCATTTGGTTGAAGGTTGAGCTATGCAGAATGCTGGAGGAGAAAAGATCTGCTGTACTCAGGTTACTTGCTACTTAACTTGGTTCGAAGTTCTGCACTTTTGGGACCTGATTTGGTAGCTATCGCTTGATAAAAGTGAAAGAATTTAAGATAAGACGCACTTAAGATGTTAGTTGTGGGCCTTGTTCCATTTCAGCTGGAATCCTGCAATGCATTGTTTCCTTCATCCTCACTGACCCATCGAGGTTAATGTACATCCATAAGACTACCTAAATATTTCCTTTTCTAAAAACACACATCAGTTTTGGCTTTTTTGTTGTTGTTTTCTGACACAAACTTTTTCTTTTCTTTCTTAAAAATTGAACAAACTCTTTGACTTACTAGTTTGATAATGCCCAATTGGCACCTATTAACACCCATAGAAGGCCATTGGTTTTCATGCATGTAATTACTCTTGTGGTGAAACTATCAACTGCCCTTTTGCCTGGACTATTGTGATCTTATTTTTGTGCCTTGTGACAATAATGATTGAGACTGTGTTTGTGGTTCCTGTTCCTTTTCTAGAGCTGAGGAGTTGGAGACAGCGCTTATGGAGATTGTCAAGCTTGATAATCGACGAGAATTAAGTGCAAGGGTAGTTACACTGTTGATTTAGCTGACTATTTTTCCTGTGTTATGATCTCAAATTATTCGATGTTGAAGAAATCTGTTATGTTTGACTATTATGTCATGCTGAAGAAATCTGTGCAATTGTTGTTTTAAAGATGGTGATGTTTCACAAAGTTTCTTTAGTTCAAATCTTTCTCCAGCAGTGCAAAGATTATTGATGAATAGTTTAGGGATCAGTCAACACAATACATCCTTCAAGTTGTTGCTTTATCTTCAATCAGGCACTCTAATATGCTGTCATGACATCAAGCGTCTACTGATTGATGTTTTGGAGTGACAGATGAGTTGTTGGGTTATCTTCAGTCTTCTGATTATTATTAATGAGAAGGGTCAGGATTATTCACCCCTGGTAAATCACACAAGTTGGACACCATTTTGAGGCCCTTGAGTGCAATAATTTTCAACAGTAAGGATGAATTGTGACGTTTATCCTTTATGCAACCAAGGTGATAGAGGAGTTGTGTTATTTTTTTAATTTTTCTCACCTCAACTCAAACAACCTTGTCACAATTCATCCTAACTGTAGAAGTGATTGCACCCGACACCCTCAAGATAAGATTGTTTCAGAATTTGTAACCAAAGAAAAAAAGATTTGGACCCTAACGCTAGTGAAAATGCTTTAAACTTTTATGCTTTAGTCTCCTATCCACCGTAACTAGTTGACCCAGTGCTAGTGGAGATTCTTTCTTCACTTGGGTAGACATCCTCTGGTCATCCAACTATGTACAGATTGTTCTGAACTTCTCCCTGGGATTTTAGGATTGTGAATTACAAGATTTTCCTGTGAATTTTTGGATTCATATCCTTGTAGGTTAATACTTTTTCTTGTGGTCCTGCAGGTTGAGCAGTTGGAGAAAGAGGTGGCTGAGCTACAGCAAGCCCTTGCTGATAAGACAGAGCAAGAGGCTGCAATGCTTAAGGTTCAAATTTATTTGCTGTTTTCTCCTTTTTTGGGGGGGGCAGAGGAGAGGAAAGATAATCTCTTTCTTTCTTTTTCTTTTTTGGGTTCTGTTCAGGTCTTGATGTGGATGGAGCAAGAGCAGAAGGTAACTGAAGATGCTCGAATAAGTGCCGAGCAAGAAGTAGCTGTTCAGAAAAATGCAGTTCATGTGCTTCAGGTTCCTTTTTTCTTTGATGCCCTGGAAATTGAATGATGCTATTTTAAAGATCGGGATGCCTATTTGAAGCCATCTCCTAACATCTTGGGAGTTTCCTTGCTCTTTCTTTGAAATAAAATCACCAACAAGACAATGCTGGTCGTTTTCTGCCTTGCAGTTATTCAGTAAATGATTTATAGTGCCCTATTTTGTAATAAAATTTTGGGACATGCACCATTTCCCTGTCTTTTTAGCTTTTTAAGAAATCCACATTCTTGTAAAATGCATGACTGCGGAAAAAAATGCTTAATTGAGACAGCTGAACCTATTTGCTCGGCATGTTATTTCATTTCCGTGTATTGCTATTGGAGCCTCCAGATCTCACTTTTTTCCATCTTTGTAAAACATAATGTATCTATTTCTCAACAGAAAAGAATATATGCAGGAAAAATATGACAAAGCCATGTCTTCACTTACTGAGATGGAAAAGAGAGTAAAAGTGGCAGAATCGATGTTGGAAGCTACATTGCAATATGAATCTGGACAAGCCAAAGCACTAAAATCTCCACGGTATATGAAAATCTCTGTTTCTAGAATGGGCTATATGATGATTTTCTGTACGCTATTCAGTTCCCTTTTCTGTATAGTGTGTATACATTTGCCTGTCATAAATACTGTAACTACTTATTCATTGGTTGTTTTATTGGGCCATATATTTCTCTGGTAGTATTTATCAAGGTAGTGTGCTTTGTAGGGCTGCGACCACCCAGGGGAACACCAAAAAGTTAGGCATTCTGTCATTTGGACTTGGTTGGCGTGACAGAAATAAGGTATATAATTACATTTTCCGTGTTGATCGCCCGTTATGTTCATCACAGGATCCAGTTGATTGAAGAGTTCTTTTAGTCTTAACCAGTGCATGCTTTCTGTTCGTAAACCAATTTTCTTTGTGACAGGGAGCCAGTGACTTGAAATCACCCAGTGAACAGAGAGAGCCAAGCTCTCCAAAGGACAAAACTGGTGAGGAAGAGAAGGGGCATGCAAAGTGATGGATGCTTTCTCTGATTGCCATGAAAGAGCAGAGATTGAAACTGCTGCTGCCCAAGTATGTCAGTACATGTCTTCATTCTCTTCGTCTTCCTCTTTGTATTTATATACTGGTGGCTAAGAGGGCCATCAATCTGTAAACTTGTCAATTTTTAACTGTGGGTTCGGTTCACCCCTAGACAGACAGAATGTAAAGCACATTAGTTCTCTTGTTCAATAGTCATTTATTTACAATAATGGCGTTTTATAATCACTTTTGGCCTCTGGTAGTGGATATCATCGTCGTCATCAGCAAATAGGAACATTCTTTTTATTAAATATTTGCATTCCTGCTGGGTATTTTTTATTTCTAGTAGTTTATGCACTTTAATTAAATAAGGTAGAGTAGTACTTCAACCCTAAAAGTTGAGAAATGATTGCCAAAGCCAATCGGAGCTGAGCTCCAAGAGTGAAACCAATGATTACTGAAACTATTAGGTGCCTGAAGTGGGTTTGATTGATCTGATCAAGTGGCTTTTCCTGCAACTCTATCTTGTTCTTCCTTTCCTTCTTGGTCCTAGTTGTATTGCTGTAAAAAGCTTATTTATTGATACAAGAAAAGGAAAGACAAACCAATATCCGCCCTTGAAAAACTATTTTTGTTAGTCATCAACTATTTTTGTCAGATTTGTTAGGCATTTATATACTGGGGGCCGAGCGGGAGCCATCAATCTGTAAGCTTGTCAACTTTTTAAATTGCAGTTTGACATATTTGCAAAAATAATTCATAAAAAATACGAAGAAAAATTTTCATATACATTGAAAGTAGGAGTCCCTACTTCCAGGATGCAAGTTTAACCAAATTGTAACTAACAAATATTGTTAAGAAAATCAGAACTTCGGACAGGCTTTCGACTTTAAGTCCCGAGTGAAGCTTCAGGTTGATTCAGGTCAAGTTTTTATTTCCTCCATTAACGAGTCGGTGATGATGAAGCCATTTATTTCTCTTCAGCCTTGACTACTTTCTCTGCATTGTCTCTGAACTTCTTGTATATGTCACTTCTGTAGAATTTTAGTGTTCTCTTCACCAAAACAAGTGAGCCGAGAGCTGCAAACAGTGTGATAGCAGTCAAAATTGTAAATGACAGCTTATAACACTGAGTTCCAATGCATGTTAAGAGGCTGGCCCTTGACCCTTTGTAGACCAAGCCTGGCAAGCTCCTTCTTTGCCTCTTTGTCATAGAGCGCACCGGTGATCTTGGCACTCAATATATAAGAGGCAAGAGGGCTCATCAATTGGCTAAAATTCAACAGCAGCGCGTAGTGCTTCAACCCGAAAAGCTCAGAAATGATTGTCACACACAATGGGAGCTGAAGCTCGAGAGTAAAACCGATGATGACTGAAGCAAAGTACAAGGAACCAGGGAAGGGAAAAACAATGAAGAGGTAGCCAAAGCTTGCCAAGATGAGGGCAAGAGTGAGCATGAGGGGTCTTGGGATTTTGTATTTCATGAGTAGGATTTCTGAGGCGAACCCAGAAAAGATTCGACCGAAAAAGTTCCATATGCTGTGGAGTGACACAAAGGTGTTTATGGCCTGAGGTTTGTACCCCAACGCCTCCCCGATTTGGGCGAGGTTGTCCGTGGCAGTAAAGCTTGAGCCAAGTCCGAATAAGGTTGCAATGAATATGATCAGCATGTCAATGCTGAAAAGTGCTTGTGAAATGGTATAGTCATCTCCTCTAGGTGGCTTGTTGAACACGCACGTTTCGCCTTCTTCACCTCTTGATACTCTAGTTCTTGTTGTTCTCGTTGAGAAGAAGAAGAAGCAGGATCTTCTTGTTTGGATGGAATTACTTCTTGTGGTTTCTCAATGGTTACCTGAGGTGCTTGTTTTATTAATTTCCAGTTGACTAATTCCTCTCATACGGCCATCCAGAGAGGAAGCAAAACAATGATGCAGACCACCGTAGCTGTCGCGGCTTGAGCTGCCAGAAGGAACAGAACCGATTTCTGAGTCAGAGTTATTGCCATGAGAAACAAAGCCAAACCAATTGATACATACAGAAACTGGAAGAACATTCTGAGCTGGTTTTTGTTTTGGTTTTGGCTATGTTGTTGATTTTCAGTACTGATTCTTATGGGACGAATTGTATGCAGAAACACAAGCGTGATTGCAGCTGGGAGCCAACCAATCAGAAGAATAATACTCCTCCTGTCCTGAACTCCATAAATGGCTATATAAATTTGGGTGATAATAGCCGCACTAAGCCCAATGTACCCTTTGAGGAGGCCAATTATAATGCCACGACTTTCTGGGAAGTTTTTGACACATGCAGGAACAATTCCTGTGTTTATAAAGCACATAGAATTTGCTGCAATGTAAATGTAGGCACACATTTGCCAGATTTGTGGCTTGGCAATCTTGCCTGTAACTGCTAGCCATATCATGAAGTAGCCAGAGAAGTTCATGGCTGCACCAAGGAGGAGCACAAACCATGTTGGTGTAACCTCTGCAATTAAGCCTGCATAAATGCCAATGTTGACCACAAGTTCTTTGGAAAAACTCAACAAATTGAGGGTTTCTTGGTCATAACCAAATGTGACTTTGAGCTCTTTGGAATAAATCCCAAAGAAATAGATTGTACCACAACCAGCCATCATCATCAACGAAGCGAAATGGTGAACCATCGGCCTTTGGCCACAAACACTAAAAAGCTCAAGAGATTTCCGGTGCTCATTCTGTCTTGAGCTCTTAGTGTTTGGTATGACAGAAGAATTGTGATTGGATTTGATTTGATTGTATATGTTGCATGCAAATTCTCCTTGAGGTTATGAGGGTCTGAAAGCAAGAATTTAGTATTTAAAATGTGCCCAAACCAGAGCCTGGGTTGGTCTTTCACTTAATTTTGTTACTTTAGGTTTTTGTCTTTTTGGGTAACAATTTCGTTTCCTAGCTATTGCTGAGATTTGTTAGGCACTGTCATCATGAGTACCATTACTTTAAATTGACTTGTCATTAGTTCTTTCTTCTTCTTTTTTTTTGGTGGTTCTTTTTATATATTATTTTAAGTATCAGAGAAAGTGATTCTAACTCTCACCTGGGTTCGGTGGTTGATTTAACTATTTATAACGGGTAACGATTCTAACACTCCTTTTTTTGGCCGCCTCCACTCAGAATTCAAATTGAATATTTCACGTAGAAAGATAGCCAAGCAGCATTGACAGGCTTCTTATAGCCAAAAACAATGACCCAAAAAAAAAAAAAAAAAATTGCCAACAACAAAACAATATTGACAGGGTTTAAAATTACATTTTCCACAACTCCCATATGTTAAATACAAGGCAAAACTATACCCCCAAAACTTGAAACATTTAAAAAAAAAAAAAAAGGTACTCAGTATCAAAAGATACCTAAGGGACGTCAAAAATACAAATGAGAAACCACTGCAAGAAGGCACACAAAGATGTTATGATACAGCCTTCTAGCTCTATATATATTCAGAAAAGGGAGGAAAGTTTTTCTGAGGAGACAACATGGAGATGGAAATTGGGCTTTTCATCTGTGATGACACAAAACTGCAAGCAAAAAACTTGCAGCAAACAAGCATTCAGAACTAAGCTCTGAGTCCTTGTTATCATCAGCCATAAAAATATTAATCCATACCGTATGAGCATCTACCTGGCAGTATCATAGCAATGCCATGGCTGGCAAGCCTCAGAACAGCCACCAGCATTCGGAAGAAACCCAACAACTTACAACCTAGCCTTAATTTAATCTTCTAGTATCATGTCCACTACCATAATTGAGCTTTCCTTTCACTATCCCTCTTGGTTCTAGGGGGTGTACAAGGGGCAAGACGGGAGCTTTGAACTGGCTGTGTTTCCTGGTCGTGCTTCTGTGAAGCAAGGTAAGTCAAAGCTGTGACAACATCAGCTATAACTGGCCGCATATTAGGCTGCTCCTGTACACACATTGCCGCAACAGCCAGAGCTTGGTACAAGCCCCTTTGGGGATACTGACCCTGGAGCATTGGGTCTGCCATTTGTGAAAATTTCTTTCGGTCTTTAAACAAGGGTCTTGCCTGAAAACAAGTAGTCATATATATATGTGTTAGAGATCAAAATAAGTTCTGGTTTGCAGAAGTCGTTATTGATGGTCGGTCATGGTATAAAGATTTAGAATTTCATAATTAACAAAACCAAATACCTTAGCTTAGCTTTTGAATATAAAAAAAGTTAATACAAAGCAAAATATGAAACTACATCTCCCTACTTTGTCAATATATTTCTATCCATTCAATATCTATCATGCTCAAGTAAACTAACTGTATAAAAGTGATTGAAACAAATACTGCAAGTATAAGCGGTTATCACATCAGAGCATCCAAACTGGCGTTATCACATCTATCTATAAGGAATACAGTTCTTTTCAAAACTAAATATAAATACTGTCTGAAAAGTGGCTTCTCATCTTGATTTGAGAACTGCCTGAGGATGCATTCTTGGAGTCGAGTATTAACATCTAGATAATTTACTTATGCCTGAGGCTTTTTTATCAAGATAGTTGATTGAGTATTTAACAACTACAGTTCAGAAAAAGTATTAAGTCTTTGAAATGTGCCAGCTTTTTTGCTAGTAGATTGTGCGCTAGTTTAACCAAACTTCACCAAGAGCTCAAAAGGCCTCATTACTTAAAGAATATGAAATATGGGATCAAACAGGATTTCTTACCCATGCAACCAAATTCTGTTCTCCTGTAGCTCTTGAATTGTCAATTGCTTTCCTGCCTGTTATAATTTCCAAAAGAACTACCCCAAAGCTATAAACGTCTGATTTAAGAGTCAACTGCCCTGTCATAGCATACTCGGGAGCACAATATCCATAGGTTCCCATAACCCTTGTAGATACATGGGTGTTATCCCCAACAGGGCCAAGTTTGGCTAAGCCAAAATCGGACAGTTTTGGATGATACCCTTCACCAAGCAATATGTTGGAGCATTTCAAATCTCTGTAAATAACAGGAGGACTTGCTTTGTCATGTAAATACTCCAATCCCTTTGCTGCCCCAGCGGCTATTTTCATTCTTGTATTCCAATCAAGTCGTCTCTTACCAGGTGATATATCTGCAAAACAAGCTTATGAAACCAATTTCTACAGAAAATCATACTAAATAGATACGAAAGGTTAAGGAAAATTCGAAGCTGATGGAATATATACCATGTAAATGGTCCTCTAAAGATCCTAGGGGCATATATTCATAAACAAGCAGCCTTTGATCTCCATCAGCACAATAACCAATAAGATTAACAAGATTAGGGTGGTGAAGAAGACTTAACATCAACACTTCAACAAGGAATTCCCTGTTCCCTTGTAACCCATTACGATCAAGTTGTTTGATAGCTACTACCTGCACCAAACATATCAAAAAGGTTCAATTCCATGTCCAACTACATTGTACATATTAGAAGCTCAATCTCCTGGCAAGCAAACGATGCACACGCAAAACTTTTCGAGCCTATTGAACTTTTTCATGTTCAATAAAATGAAAAGATAATCATGCCTCACCTGATTGGTACTTTCCAAACGTCCTTTATATACTCGACCAAAGCCGCCCTCACCCAAAAGACATTCTGCTCTGAAATTTCTAGTTGCAGCTGCCAACTCACGGAATACAAAAGTCTGTGCTGCAATGTGATCGGACCCTCCATCTTTGGGATCTTCCTTGACACTCAAGGTGGAATTTGTCTTTGAAATTCCTGAAATCAAACATGGAAAAGAAGGTAAGAAAAGTGAGAACTTTTATAAGTAGATGTAGGATTTTATTCACATGAGGAAATAAAACCATAATTATGAATCCTCAACAAAACATCAGATAATGCAAAAGGCAATTTAAATTGTAAGATGATTAGTCAAGCAATCAAGCCCCGATTTTTCCCACTGGACCTTGAACTTCATATGAAATATATAAGTTTCTGCTCAATTTAAAACAACCCCATATGGAGAGCCAAGCAAACCTAATAAAAAGCATAACAGATTGAGCTGAAGTTAGATTAAAAACAAAAGGGTCACACTCATACAATATGCTAATGGACCTGAAACTAGAAGTACCTGAAGTGGGTTTGATCTGATCAAGCGGCTTTTCCTGCAACTCTATCGTATTCTTCCTTTCCTTCTTGGTCTTCGCTTTACTGTTGGATTTACCAGAACAGGGAATCCAACCCATGTTTTTTATATACACTCTTATTTCTCTTTGCGAAGCCAAAGACTCAGAGAGAAAGCAGGAGACCACTATCCACAGCACAGAGACTAAAAGATAAACAATCAACCCTCCCCAACTCCCAAATACCCCAAAAGCAAAAACCCAACACAAGCAGCAAACTGATAGCGAGAGCTTGCAGCCCCTTGTAACTTTGTATGTTGAAAGTTCAGAACTTTACAAATTAGAGCACACATACCCTCTTTCTCTCTCTCTTTTTATCACTTTGTTTATGCAACGTCAATTTTTTATTTCTTCTTTCCCAATAGTCTTAGCTTGTTGATAATATTTTCAATAAGCTTTAAAAAAAATAGGGGTGCCAAATGGATGGACAAGATTGAACCTTTCTGTGACTTTTAGCTATAGGGCCCACATTCCCAACGGTGTAGATCATTTTCAAGAGCCTTGCGTGTATGAAAAGCTTACTGTGGAGTTTTCTATTCTCCTTTCAATTTTAGTCGCACTCACAAGGTCACACTCACAGCTGGTCACAAAGGGTTCATTTTGGACCCTGCATTTGGTTCACTATTTTTGTCCCAATATAAAAGACCCAATAAAGTTTTATTTTTGGTCTGCGACTTTGATTTGATGGTGTTGATCACGTTCGAATATTATAAATTTTCTTTTGGAACTTAGAAGTGACCACATTTTCGATCCTACCGACCCTAATTTTTTCTGTTATGGGATATATTTGAGAATTGGACACAAGTTTAGGTAAAAGATTCGACCCAACTATTGTTTTTATCATAAAAAGCACAATGTACTGTATATATATTTTGTTAAATCAATTGTGGTACAAATGTGGACTTTGAGTTGCCTGATCCTTCCTCAGCTTGTAGAGCCATCATATGTGTGTAACTTATGAAAAAAAAAAAAAAAAAAAAACTCATGTTTATGCCCAATAGCCACTAAAATAAGTTAAAGTTATTCCAAATTGAAATCCTTGGATAAAGGTTTTAAATAGAAAAAGTACATTCTTACTGAAAAATCTTACCAAAGAATAATTTTTTTTTATTTTTTTATTATTGAAGGCTGGAGATTAAGTAAAAACTATTTTCTTCATATTTTTTTTGGATTTCATTCATCAGCCGTCAAATTTTAACTCAAAATCTCCTCTAATGAAATAAAAAGTAATATTATTAGACCGAATGATGATCGGTTCAATGTTCTACTATTAAAGCTAAAACCCCTACCCTAGTAATCCATGTGAGAAAGGAATATGTTAAACACTCAATCTTATAATAGAGGGTATAAAAGGCTTTATATCATTAGATTATATAATCTGTTAGGGACCAAGAAGCAAAAAAAAATCCCCATGAAATATGGTATGTTGTGCCTAATGTTAAAATTGATCTTCTCAATGAAGTTATTTATGCCGCAAATTCATTAAACTTTGACCATGGTCGGTCCCCGCCGAGACTCCACCCACAAATCATGCCTTGGCAACCGTTTCGCTTGTGAGATGACTTTTAAAGAGCACAAAGTTTGTTCAAATGCTCCTCTGAAATCCCAGGTTCACAGAATATTTAACAAGTCAAGGCTCGTATAAACTAAAATGGCACACCAATTGTTGCATATTTTTCCAACACAGATAAGAAAAATAAAGGTTTTCCCTTTATTTAGTCTGAAGTATTTAACTTGGATTTTATTGGGGTAAGGAGGATGAATTGACAATTTGATATGAAACCTTAGCATACCAGCAACGGCAAAGGATGCGTGAGTTACGGTCAGGACAGTGGAAAGCTTCCAAATTGTGCTTAAAATTAGAGCAGAAAGAAGGAGATGACACATGAAAAGTAGCCAGGTCAAATGTGGTTTGAATTAAACATTGCAGTATCCAAGACGGGGAATGGGCCTAATATGATATCTGAGCTTGTTTGAGATCAATCAGCGTGCTTGACAAGTCAAAGTTTCTTTTGGAAAACTTCAAAATTCTATAAAATTATATGGACTTAAATATGATATCACTAATAAATTGGAAAAATTTTAGTGTTATGATTATACTAAGACATGATGTTACTAATTCGTTAGTTAAAATGTGGATGGACGATATATTTCATATATTATGGACCTCTTAGGATATCGTATCAATAAATAAATACATGCAGCGGTGTATTTGTCACACTAAAAAGTTACTCCATAATAGAGGCACGAGACAGTATGATTCGAGTCAAGAATCATTGTTTCCCATTTTATGAGATTATCAACTTTTGTTTCTGATTCTCGTACGGAGATTGAATTGTGATGAGAATGAACCAAACTAACATGAAAAGATACAAATATAGTTCAATGACGGTCATTCATTAGAAGGGATAAACATAGCAGAAGTTTTCATCGAATCTGTTGCATCAGAGACAACCTGGATTTGTCAAAGTATCCAAAAGTCCAAAGCAGCCTGGATATAATTATCAAAATCTTAAACATATAATTAAAGTGTACCAACTTTTTTATATAACAAAAATAGCACAATTATTACCCACTGGGAATTGAATAATCCTTAAACTTACTCTCTATCCTTGTGCTTACTGAGTTATTGGGAGGAGCACTAACAAGTTCAACCTAATTGCCATTAACATGTGTAAGAAAGTTTTGTTATATAAAGGGTAAGAGAGAAAAAGAATGCAATACTCTCATGCTGAGCTAAATGAAGGAAGCAGCAACAGGGAAAATTAGCTAAAATATTTTCACCCATTTTATGTTTCCAAAAAACCCACATAGAAGCTGTCTCCACAAGCAGCCTTCAGAGAGATTCCCAAGTAAAATGATTGGCATTGCAGCAGACCATTCAAGGTGGACATCAAAATCACTGCACTAGTTTATTTGGTGTCTGAGATCTTATGAGCCCATCTGAGATTTCTGTCAGACAAGCATGGGGATGACGTTGAGACATTTTGATCCCAAAGTGTGAATGTGATGTGGTGGTCATTCATGGCTTTTCTTTGCTTGTGGGGGCTTGTGCATCCTTTTCGGATGCTCCTGGGTTTGTGTTCCTCAGTGGCATGTCATGGTTGTGCTTTCCCTCGTATGTTGTGATAAAAGCTTTGGGATCGTCTGAGACTCTTTCGACATGCTTACGCACACTGCATTTCAGACTGGTGCATCTATAGTAACTTCTGCAGGACAGAAAAAAGCCCGATTGTGTAAGCACAAGCTTGCTAGCCAAAGAGAATATTGTGTCCCGTTGTAAATGTCATGAATGTACTTCAGCCATTTATGAACAGCTTAATCAACCGAGTCTTAACATAATCTAAAGGGGTCAATTTGAGGTTTACACCTATCACTTTGGACCACCCCACCTCCCACCTCTCCCCCCACAACAACAACAACAACCAAAAAAAAAAAAAAAAAAAAAGGATTTCCGAGGTAATTACCAGCTCAGACAGACAGGTGATACTCATGCAAGAGGATTATTAGGCAATTGTTCTAAGAGGTCTGGATACATTGACTAAAAGAGAGAGAATAGTCTTTCTCACCTGGGATATGGATTTCCCTTAACAACCTTCTGCCCATATTTCCTCCAACGGAAGCCATCACCCGTCATATCAGAATCTACAGAACTTTGCACCACAACACGGGGATCTGGCACACCTTCTCCTGATATGCCCCCTTCATTCGATTGATTCTCGCTTTTTCTGAAGGACAAAGCATAGGTAAACATCGTCAATGACATTAAACTTGAATGGATAAAATTATGATAGAAATGCTCATTAAGAATGAAAGAATCAAGATACTTTGAAAGCATATTTAATCCATACAGTCAACGTCAAGCACAGAGAAGGGAAGAGGCAAGAAAATGGATACAAACTAGCATATAACCATAACCATGATAAGCAATCATCGTTTTGTTTCAAATGTTAAGGTGCACTACCTTTCTAACCTAAAATATGCATTGCTAATCTAGAGCATAGGCCTTTGATTTTCATCTACCTGCTACTGAATGGTCTTACCTTCTTTTACTTCTAGGTTCATAATCCTCTGCTTCAGGTCCCTTGCTTCCTTCCTCACATTCTCCACTAAGACCACAAGAATTATCAGGAGTTCCACCACCCGCATTTATTCCTCCACTTGCAAGAGGATCATAAAGTAGTGGAGCTTTACTTTGATAAGAATGCACAGGTAGTCCAACTTCATTCTGATCCTCTACTCTACCTTCAGAACCTTCATTCCTTTCATTAAGTTGACTATTCCATAACCGGTTGTTGGTATCTTGACCAGTTCCATCAGATGCTAAGCCTAACCCTTGCGTCCCCGATAAGCTTTTCTTTGGAGGTTGAGGCTTTGAGTGGTTGTGTTCACCCTTGTAGACAATCTCAGCAATCTGTCCATCCAAAGATCTCTCAACCTTCTTTTTCACAGGACAATTTGGATGTGTGCACTTATAGTAACTTCGCGGGTACTCACTTCCTTTGACTTGCTTCTGTCCATATTTTCTCCAATTATACCCATCATAAGAAGGCCTATCAGTATTGGCTGTGGATGGTATATGTTTTGGATCCTCTTCCACGTTTTGTGATGCTATCTTCAAAGGCTCTATTGTCTGATTTGTCTCAGCACATGATGGATTATTATGGCGCAGATTTGGGCTAAGTTGGGATCTAAAGCATTTATCTTGATTTTGATGTAGAACACCAGCCTCGACTGATGATTGTGTAGATTGGTGGCTGGTATTGAAGTTTCCCTGGTAACATTGAACCAAAAAAAAGATAAGTTATTTTCCAAATTTGAGGTTCAAAAGTTAACCACATTTTCCAAGTTCATGTCCTTAACACATTTATTCTACATACCACAGATAATACTCAGAAAAATCACATTTATTACCAGGAAAGTCACATTTATTCAGTTAAATTACAAACATACAATATCTAGCTACTGACCATATTTGCCAAGACAGAAACAGTTGCCCTTGATACAACTTTTGCCAATGGTTTGTATACCACACTTGCTCTGCTGTCTGATTTTGAGATCTTCTCTGATGAATTACTATGTGCAGTACCAGACATCTCTGCCTGAAATTTATGGGCACCAACACTCAGAAGGAAAGAACTTTTCAAAAGGGACAAGCATTTAGTAGAATTACGGTCACCTGGGAAGAAACCAATCCAGAGACAGCATGATTCACTGTTGGCTTGAACCTCACAGTCTTTGGTCTGATGGCAGGAACAGCAGTTTCAGAAGATATATTAGAAGGAGAGGCATCGATAGCTCCTGCAAGAAGCTCCGTGAAGGACCTAAAGCTTGAACAAGTAGGCCTTGAAGCAACTGGTTTAGCTATAACTACCCGCTCTGCCTCCTTAATATCCATTTCTAAATGATTATGTTATGTTCCAACTAGGTGTTTTTGGTGCATGACATACTATCATGAGATACAGGAGAACATCGAAGTCCCATCATCTTATGCCTGGAATATACTCTGTATATTTCCCTCCAGAAAGCAATAAAAAGTTACGACAAAGTCAGGAGGCCAAGCATGACATGGATTAATAATTAACTGGTGCTCAGCTGCTATTACACATGTTGGCTCCAGATGTGCAAAGCTCAATCTACTTCAACCTGCACGATACCAGGATCATAACATGAATTAGTAAACTAACAAGAAGATGAAGAACCAAAGGAATTTTTAAGAGTACAGCATTCTTCTAAATTACAAGACATTGAAAGGTTAAACTTCGGCTTAATGCATTCATTATCAACCAGACAAAATGAGCCTTAGGCTGCATTTGGGAATTGGATTGGCAGATCAGAAAATAGTCTCAGAAAAATCCCTCTACTCTCATATTTTTGCTGCCATTACTTTCAAAGTAATGCATCATTTGAGTAGGGCAGGCAAGCACACAAATTGCCACACAAATGTGTTCTTTTAACTTCATGGGATTAGGAATTATTCCCATCAAAGTAAATAATTGACCAAGGTTGCATTTTAAGTCAAGGAGCATTTCTAAAATCTAGTCCACCTCTCTATTATCATAAAGCAGATTATGTGCGAACAACTAGCCACAACACCAAAGCACTCGCATAATAGACAAAACAAACAGCGATGACTGAACAGAATTAGCAATAACCAATATTGCTTCCTGAATACTCATCTGGGTCTCTGAAATGAAATGTCATTTTCAAGTTTTCTTTAAAATCTAGCCATGGTTGAATAAAGAATGTAGCGTTTTCATAAAGATCTTTCTTTGAACTTGTATTGCACCATTCATGAAACTGTTTATCAAAACGAAAAACATAGAAGTGGATCCCCTTTTAAAATTTTGAAATATTAAAAAATCAGTATATTATCCAAGTTCACATCTTCAAGCAGGCATAATCTTGCTCATCTGCTTCCTATTCAGGCATAGATAAATTCCCATTGCAAACACAAGTACAAAATTGGTAATTTCTCCATAAATTCCCATTACAACCAACCACTTAAGATTTTCTGAAAGAAACCGTCGGAACAAGACAGTAAAAAGTCGGAGCAATTCTGATAGTTTTTCTTCAAAAATCATATGTTGAACCACAAATCAGGTCATGACATGTAACTTTTCCTACAAGTGACATGAGCAACCATCTGTGTACATGAGTATAATCTTTATATCCCAATCATATAACTTTTCATACATCTGACACAGTTTCTTCGTTTCTTTCCAAGAGGTAAAAGTTGAATGAATTAATAAATTAAATCAAAATCTATTAGATATGCTCAGCAAATTTTCCGAGCTATCAATGAAATTGCAAGAATACAGAATTGAAAACCAACATATTTTCTTCCAATGAACAGAAAAGAAAAAGAAATTAATCCCAAAAAGAAAAAGTACCAGATTTTGAAGAAAGCAACAAGAGATGCAGAGTAACAAAGGCTTTCAGAGGTATGGTTAAAGTAAAATAAGTAAATACAAAGTCACGCAAATCCCAGAAACTCTAAAAACTAAAACACAGACCACAGTCAGGTGTAAATCAGATATCAGATAGCATTTACAGAGTAAAAGAAGAAAAGAATAAGAGTAAAGGAACTACTGGCAATAGACCCCGAATGGCTTCAACTCGAAAACTAAGAAATTTGCTGGTTCAACTGGATCTTATATGCCAAGCTTATAACAATTAGCTTAGTCTGCATTGCAGAACCACAAATTTCATAAGAAAACAAAATAAAATAAAGGGCATAGAAAGTTTAGCTCTGAGCATAGAAAATTTTAAATCTTTAACAAAACGTGACATAAAAACCAGAGCTTTACCTTGGAGAACGGAGAGAGAGGGAGAGAAAAAACAGCAGCTTTGTCTAAGAACACTAGAATAATAATCTTACAAAAGAGGTAATGGGCTTGTCTTCTTTTGAGCCAAGTACGTACATACAGCTACAGCACAGAAGGCAAAAACGTGCGGTTTAGCTGTTCATGGAATTCCTAGAGAGTTTAGAACAGTACCCTTCTGATGGAGAAAGAAAGAGAGATAGAGATGCCTAGACTTTTGAAACAAAATTCCAACATTTTGACGCAAGGAAATGTTGTCAAGAAAAAAATGAAAAAAATGAAAGAACCCGACTATTTCAACTATATTTTATTGTTTTTAAAGTAAAGTTTTAGTATTTTTGGCTTTCAAAAACTTGGTCTTGGGATTTAGTATTTAGCAACTGCAGAAATGCAAGTTTGGGAAGCGTAGGAAGCATAAAAAAAAAGGAAACTGCAAATTGGGTTCTTTTCATTTATGTAGTTTATTTTTTAGGTTTGAAAAACTGACTCGGTGAGCAGTAGCTTGAAGAAGGAGCCCTAGAGCCTAGTGGGACGTCCAACTACCCGTCTCTGTTTCTCTTTTGACTCTCTGATCCTGCTAGCTATATGTATAGGCCGGGGGGGACCTGTAATAATATAGAAATTACAAGGGGGGTCCCACAGTGGGACAAATTATAGGGTGTTTGAATGTCATCTCCAAATGGACACGTGGCCAGGTGGGATTTGTTGTGTTTCAAACCTCATATTAAAGTTCGAACTTTGAGGTCCCATTCTTGTGTTACTTATTTACTAAGTGGAAAAGACTAGATTGCCCATGAATCTTGAATGTGGATGAGGGAAGTGTTAGGGTGGAAGAGTAAATTTAGTTAGATTTTGATTGCTGCTCATTGTTTAGGGTTCAAGTTAATATATTACAAAATGCCACCTAAGAATAATAATGTACAATTAAAAATGGTAAAGATGTCATGGATTGGTTGACATGCTCTAGATTTGCCCTACATGTAAAGTTTATCCAATCGGAAATGGTAGATGGTTAGGTTTGGATAGCAGAAAAATAGGGCAGAGAGGGAGTTAGGTGAGGCATGGATGGGTGTGAAGTTTGTGAAAACTATTACAAGATTTATCTTATTGAGAAATATAAGAAAAGTGGATTTGTTTTTTTTCTTCTTTTGTTGAGTAAGGGTTTATTTGTTGCAGGGGTGGCAAGTAGTGTTTTTTATATAGAATAATTCATATGAACGAAGTCTAGTTCAATGGAAAATGATATTGATTTGTAGATTATTGGTCTCAGATTCGAATCTCCATAACACTTTAATAGTATGTGTGTGAGAAACTCTCATTTTCCTTGTAGTTTAGACTATCGCTTGTATTAAAAAAAATCATAAAATTAATTTTAGATCTTTTACAAAAGTTTTGATCTCAAAAACATTGTAGAAGTGATGATGATATTATTGGTAGCAAGCTAAGCCACTATGACAATTTGACCACAAAGAAAAAAAACTATGTACGGTTTAAAATATAAAAAAAGCTCTGTTTTGACTGTGGTGAAGAAAGCACTTTCAAAAAAGTCCTTCAAAATCGATATGAATCATATCCACATAATTTAGAGTGAAAATGGTGGAAATCTAGAATGAAATACACCGAAGAACATATAAGCAAAGTGCTGTATATGATAATCAATACTAAGATAGGACAACATACATTAATAGCACTTAATTTCATATCCTTTACAACCGCATAAACTATAACCATGACAAAAATAATGACAGTGCCAACCTAAAAAATTGATGGATGGGAAGAAGATATAAGAGTACAACCAGACGGCACAAATTATGAACCCCATTGGCAAAAGCTATAAGCAGAAAGAAAAAAAAATGTATATAAAATCTGAAAACTTCTGTCGATTTTGTTCTAGCAGTATATGACGTTGCCACAGAGTTGAGGGATAGGGTGGGGGCAGAGAGATTAGGTTCATTTCAGCCCCAGCCAGTTTATCTCGCATGCATATATTATACAAAAGTATACACTCTTCCATTCTGAAACCCTACCCCTTTTTTTCGTTCTTCCAATTAATAATTTGGATTATATGTGTGTGGGTTTTTGTTTGTATAAGCGATAGTCTAAATACTCTAAGTTAATCTACCATTCAAAAAGGGGAACACGAACTTAGGTGCAAGGGAGCGGACTCACTATTCTAACCAACTGGCTTAACTCACATTATCACTCTTTAGTTCATTATAATTTAAATTATCTAATTAACTCTCTCGAAGCATTTCGTCTTTTACTTCTTGTTTTATCAATCTCTATAGTGAGTTACTGAGAACACAATCACATAGTTTTTGAGGCACTTGTTTTCTGGATAGGTATGAAGTTATGATGATAACTTTTGAAGTGCAAAAAGTTTCAATCATGTACAACCAATAATTTTCATGGAGACTATAGACTTTGGAATGATGTGAATGCAAATGGCTTTAGCACATTGAATAAAGGAATGCATACATGTACAATTAGTTGGTAATTGATTATGTATCCATGTAACTTTGTATCATAATGTTACTTGCTCTCTTTTTACTTAAATGATTAGTATACTAAAAAAATCATCGTACACTCATTTTTTTATAAAAATATAAAGGATATATACATTACATTTAAAAAAAAAAAACTTGATGACCTTTTTCGAATGCCAATAACAGTTTTCAAATTATTTTAATATAACATTGTTTGCCATCTAGATCTTCTTATAATATTTATCTTTTTATTAATAAAATTACAATATCCATTTTTTACGCACGTCTAATGTAAGTTAATTTGTAGAGTAATGCTACACTTATCACATTATTATCCCATATTTCTATACCACATGATGTGGCATATCCATATCATATGCCACATCAATTAAATGAATGAAGTGTATTTTAATAAATAAAATTAGAAAAATAGAAACTAGTATTTTACATGATGTGATATGTACACATCAACTGCCACATCATGTGATATAAAATTGTGCTATAAAAAATGTGGTAAGACTAGTATTATTCTAATTTGCATACTGTTATACATATGTTGTTAAGACTAATCATTCTATGGATTAGACAAATTTAACTATTTTGAATTAATGTGTAAATAATCTTCTACCTGATCGTTATCTTAGATTTTTTTAATAATCTATCTTTATCCAAACAAATCAATCAAAATAATGAGAATTTTTTTTAATAAAAAAAATAACTTAGCTGGTTGTGCTGGTTAATATTATAAGCCAAGTGACTTATTGGTTGATGAGAGCTCTTGAGTCTAACTTTTAACTTTTAATTGGCTAGAGCGAATGTACTCCCCATTCTGTACTCGAATTCAGATCTTTCTTCTTGTAATTTAGATTAGTTTAAAGAAGAATATCGCTTGTATAAATATATATATATATATATATTTATTTATTTATTTATTGTAAAACTCAGTCAGCCTTGCCCTTGGAATATGAATGAAGCCAAGTTTGGAGGTTTTTGAAATAAATACATATATTGTCTTGAGACAAGTGTTTGGCATGTAGCAATGAGCACAGGGTTTTGACTCTTTTCAGGGTTTGATTTGAACTTTGAAGATTTCTTTCTAGCCTTTGGAAAGTTAGTTGGGAGGATGGGGACACGTGGCGGTATTCACCGTCTCAATCACTAAACTAAAATTCTACGCCCGACTGGTAGCTGCAACTTGTGTTTGCCCCCGCACGTGCCAGTCTCAATTTAATGTTTTATTGTTTTATTATTTTTGGTCCAGAATTTTTTTTTTTGTTTTTCTATATTTGGTCCACAATTTACTTTTGTTAATTTCTGGTACAGAATTTATTGATAGTGATACAGGTGCCAATGGATCTGTCCTGCCATAAAGTTTAATGCTTATATGTAGTTTTCATAATGAATATATAACAATATTTTATATGAATATGTGTAGGCGGTGTTTAAATTTGAGTATTTTCAGAGGTGGCATAAGCTAGCTTTTAAAATGTTAAAATTGTTTTTTTTTATTTTTATGGAGATCAGGACTAAAGATATTAATATCTTAACCTACATATATTCACCGTTCTTCTCTTATTTGGACGTCCGCACGTTATTATTGTGTCGATGTCATTATAAACAAGTAGGATAACATAAAAGGTTAATAAAAAAATACATGATATTCGCACAGTAATGATATTCTGCATATATATAGATATATATAATTTTACGTATAAATTTTGGATTTTAAAGTATGTGATGATGACAACTTTAGAGGTAGAGGGCCATTTTTGTTGTCTGCATAAGACAATTTTGGGGATTTTCTTGTTGCATTGAAAAACATGTTATTAGTGGCCACAGTGTTCTGGTTTTGATTTATTTTCCAACTCTGCAGTGCCATAGTCGGTAGGTAAATGGAAGTGGTCAGCCACCGCCTGCTTCCAATATACAAAGCCTGCCTTTTATCCTTTCTCAAAGGTTATTAAAATCTTCATATGGAAAACTTGACATCCCTACAGAGAACCAAATGAGGTAACAAAGTCATTGCAAATAGTCTATGTTAGCCAAAAACGAATTAAGCTCTTCACACATCCTAATTAGGATAAAGAATCCGTTAGAATAACACTGCAGATGAATGATAGGATTACTCGTTCACACATGCGAAAATTATTAATCATTTATACATGTGACGATAAAAAAATGAATGAAACTTATACGCATATATTAAAGAACATGTTACTTGTTTAAAATAATACTGTAGAGGAATGTTAAATTCAACAATCTGCGTATATGTGGACATAACTGTTAGTCATTAATTTCTGAAAGATCACATTTGTTGTGGTAGGTTCTTCATAGGTTAGCCAGTCAAGAGCCACTAGTGAGTTAGGTGAGGTCTCTTACTTGCTTGGGCACCATGACTAGAATCAACCTACGATGGGCTACTACTGCCCCTGGTACCAGAAAATCATTCTAAGTTTTCAATACACCAATTATGAACATGGCCCCAATTCTTCCACGAAATAAAGATTTGTCAAACAAATCGTATGTTAACATTAATATATGGTGCGGTCTCCACCACACGTCAGTGAAATGGCCACACAGCTACAGGATCATAGCACCCGTGAAACTTATTTATTACTACTATGTATTTTTATAAGTTTCGTACATAATTATATTAATTAGTATATTGATTAGATTAATCTTCCCCACTTTATCAATTGAATACCATTTTTGAATGCTCTAAAAGACCCTCAACAAGGAGTATATCGCTTTCTATCCAAATCAGTTAAGTGCGGTGATGTTTATAAAAATATTTAGTCTTCGCTTTGTTAGAGGTGTGAGAAGTTCAAATTTCATGTATTAATAAATATATATGTATATATCGTTTGAACATTTAAAACTTAAGATGCAATTTGGATACGAAAGACTATAAGATGCTTTTACTTATAATTACTTAACTATGTGTTAGATCATCTTAGGACGAAGTGATACTAGAATTAGACAAACTGTGTTGGTAGATTCGGAAATATTTAGATTGGTTTAAAATACTATATAATGTGGATCATCAGAATTTCCAGTTTTAGTGCTTTAGTTCGTTGAACTTTGTGTGTACTTATATATTCTCCTCTTTTGTAAGACCCTTCTTGTGTGTAATTGTGTTTCGTCTTTTTTACTTTGTTTTTTAGCTGTTAGGTTTTGCTACGTTGTTTGTTTGCTGGTTGGCGTTATGTCTTTTGGGTTTTGATTTGGCGGTAAATTGAATAATTATGTCATTAATTTACATATTTTTTTTATACTTTTTTAATCCTGAAAGATGCTCTTGTTTTGTATTTTTTTCATATTGCTGCTAGCAATGAGCTGGCCGCCTTCTTTTTTCTTTTGGATTGTTCATGTGGAACGGGAAGAATGCAGAGTCCCGAACCCGACCAATGACTAGAAACTTTAAGACATTCCCACATACAAGGGAGAAAAAAACAAGCAAAGCATCGCATTTGTCCTCAAACAAAGGCTCACGGGTTCTGAATTAACAATCTACATTCTTTAATCCCCAAACTAATAGATATACCAGCAAAAACCAAAAACAAAGGGAATGTGTAACTGGCACCTATGCTGTACGTCGAACTGATTGCATAAGCGCTTATAACTTTAGTGATAGAACATTTACATCTATGTCCACAATAAAAGTTCGACTCTCAGTTTGCCCTTCTTAAGAACTCTGGCTCTGAACCTGGGAAAAAACAAACTTCCGGTAGAATTAATTTTCATTTTTTGACCATTAAAAGTAAAAAGCATTGCATGTCACGGGAGGATGATGATGATTCAATTGTGTAAAAATTTAAGGTGGTTTTTTATTTTTCTTTTATTTTCTGGGTACAGTAGAGGTCCAAGGACCAAAACAAAATCAATCACAAACAAGCTTGGGCCTGGCCCAGATTGTCTCTTTAAGTACTGTCAGCTGGAAGCTAGAGAGCACCCATTGCTTGGTGTAGTCTCCACAGTAATACAAGCGAAGAAAGAATTGAAAAATATGAGAGTTGGGAAAAAAAATAATGAAGGAAAAATAGCATTTAGAATAACATAGAATCTAGAGAAGGAATTAAAAGGGTTTTTTTTCTTCTTTTAAAAGGAAAATAAATTTCCATAATTGCCAAGGTAGGGTCAAAAAATAACACCACACCAAATAGAAAGACTCTGATCGCATAAAGCCGATGGCCTCCTGTGTAAAAGAAGCATCTTGAAATCCACAATAATGGAATGCATCTCAAGGTGTGGTACTAACCTCCAACACCTCCAAATCTTTACATGAATATTTACCATGCACCTCGCTCATAAGAGTTACAAGAAATGTACATATACATGTAACTGAGAAAAACTCACAAGTACACCGAATTTCAACCCTATTTTATCGGAAGTGTTGGATTAGCTATCTGTTGTCCTGACCGTGTTCTCGCTCACCGTCTGCCGCACAAATTGTCCCCGAATGCGAGGTCGTTGTTCTGCCAGTTTCTTTCTGCTTTGATACCGAACCTGAAAAACCAACCAAAAACCAAATTCAGCAAACCCGTCTACATTTCGTTTCTGTTTTGATGAGTTCTGTTCAAATATTCTAAAGGAAATCAAGCATGCAAGAGAGGAGGCATTTAACAGATTTAACTTACTCAATTCACATCAATGTTGCGCAAACAGGAAGCACTCAATTTAACAAGCCTTCCTTGGAAGAGCAAATACGGATAAGAAATTTTTGAAATGAAAATAGGGAGAAGAAATGAGTGGAGGTAATTTAAAAAACAATTTCAAGAAGAAGGAACACCTAAATTCTTGCTAAACCACTTATTAAGATCTAGCATTAGGATGAAACAACTGAAAATTAGTCACCTTTTTCCGGAAGCATCTCTCCTTTCTTTTCTGACGAAACTTGGTCAAGGCAGCTTCTCTTTGCTTGACCTTGTTTTCATCTACTCTATTTCCACTCTGGTTTCCACTAGCATCACCACTTCCACTTTTCCCAGCAACATCACTTTCCATGTTTGTACCACCTATATTTTTTCCAGTGCTGCTTCCGTTTTGCCCATTGCTCCCATGGTTACTGCCTGAAGCACTTCCGTTGACACTGTAATTTCCGGGATTACCTTCAACAGGCCCACTCAGAACATTGGACGATCCACAATGCGGAGCAGCTGCAGCCAATTTCTTCAAAGATAAATCATTATGCTCAGGCAGGTGTTGTCCTTGCATGGTGTGGACAACATGGCGATGGACCTGACAGTGATCATAATTATGATGGAGGTTCTGAATTTGGAGTTGCTTCTGGGCATCTCTTGATTGAGCCAATACTGTCGCTGCCACATTATTAGCATTATCTACTAAAACTTGCTGGGTAGCACTCTTAAGGTCCTTTTTCACAGGATGGAAAGCAGACGATGGATGCAAAAGTTGGACAGTGGATGCTGCTGCTGACTTGTTTATAACTTGAGATTTGGGAACATCGTTATTAGTTGTGGAGCCCATATCAATGTTATTGCTGCCTCCATTCGAGGACTGATTGGGAGGGTTATCGCTTGAATGAGGTCGAATATCGCGAAAAAATTCCTTTTTTGTAACTTCCCTCCCACTATTATCATGTGGAGAGTTGCTTCCAACATGCCCAGAAGGAGCCTTGTTAGCATTTGAGGCTGCATTATACCTGCACAGGAAGAAATATGCTAAGGGTAACCACATAGAAATTTCAAGAGAACGTACAAGACAACTGTTTCAAACTTCCACTTTATCAGTAGACAAAAGCAATATCAAGTCCTTGTGTTCCTCATACCTTGAAAAGGCTGAAGAGTCTGAACGTCTTAAGACATTGCGGTCATCCTGTACTGTTGTCTCAGTGCCTTTAACTCCTCTAAGTCTTTTCAAACTGAGCTCCACGGATGGTTCATGAGTATTACTATTGGCTTTAGTGCTTCTGTCTAAGGCCTTATACTGTCTGTTAGAAGCTTCGAATTGTGTGCTGTCCATCAGGGGATCAGTGGGATCGGTGACAACACCTGTTATAGTAGCACCATCATACTTTGGCTTACTGGAAAGACTCTCATAGTTGAACTTCAGCTGCCCCTTATCAATCTGGTGGTCAAATTCACCAGAACCTATCTCAATCAGATTATTCTGTCTTGTTCCTGCTGGTTTGGTTGAAAAGTCATTAGCGTGCTGACGCTGTAAATCTCTATTACTGGATAGGCCTATCTCTAGATCTTTTCCCATTGCAAAGTTGTCTGAATAAAAAAAACAGCCTAATCACTATGAAAGTAAAACAACACACGCAAACATCTTATATAAGGAAAATTGCATATAACATTTGAATAGGATGCACAGAACCACACAGTTTTAGATAATTCCGGGAATACCATGTTCCTTCTGTTGTTGGCACTCCCTTGTTGCAGCTGGAGGGACCAATTTGTTACCAAGTGATTCAGCGTTTGAGTGAACTACTTGGGCACAAGTACTATCAGGACACTCAGCTACCTGGTGCCATGAGAACACTTGTCGCGGACTGTCAACTTCTACAGCTTTTTTTGTCCAGGAACTCTGTAAAATGAAACACTAACACAGTGAGACTGCAGTGTACACATCTATGAGTCTAGGTCATTCTATGACTTTATTTTCTTAATTTTTTCTTTGAGGTGATGATCCGTGTTACTCGTCCAAAAAAAAAAAAAAAAAAAACTTATCCCAAGTGTTATATTCTTTTGCAAATCTGCAAAATTGTGGACTAATCCTTAAATTGATTAACAGCAATGCTCCTTTACTGGTGTGAACCTGTTCACAATTTGAAACCTACTAAACAAGAGTTATTGAAGGAACTTCCATTGACTACCATTAGGCAATGTTTAGTATTGACTTTAATATGCATAACTAACTACAGTACTTACATTATTAAAACAGTAATGCACTTTCTAGGACTCTCATAATAACTAAGTCTGGACTCCAGAGTTAAAGAGTCAAAACTATAAACAAGCAAACCTAATACAAACACTTACAATTCAATTACAAAGAATTAAATCATACGCTATCCTCAGCAGGACCAGCATTATCAATCCCTTTAGCAACTTAAGAATAAGAGCTGCAAAACAAGAGTAACTGATGCACACATCCGAAAAGAAGTAAAGCTGCAATTATTCTATTGAGAGGAGTATACATTCCCTTCTCCTGACTAATGTGAAAATTCAAATAATAGGTATGCACCATCCAAGATCTTTAGTATCCAATAACTACCATACCTGAGTGCCACTCCCATTGTCACTTCCATCTCCAACATTCAAACCAGTGCTCTCATTATCTTCCTCGTCATTGCTTCCACTATTGTTCTCAGACTTTGCAACACTTTTTGATCTTACAGACTTTTGAGTTTGTGTGCCGCTTTCACTTCCAGTTCCACTACCACTAGACTGAAAGAAAGTTTAGATACTAGTCATACAAAGAAAATTAAGAAACATAATATAAACTGCAACGTGAAACAAAATTACTAACCATTAAGCAAACATATTTAATATAAACTTATGTAATATCATCATAAAAATAAAAAGCTCTTCTCATTAACAATGGCACTGCTCAACAATAATCTCAAGAGAAAAAAAAGACCCTTCACAAACAGGAGAAAAGTAAAGCATGTGAAGTGAAAACTACTTTTTAATAATCAGTTGAGGAAGGTAAAAAAATAGGAAAATACAAAGAACTGAGCAGCAGTACAAAGACTTGTGGCAAGCATTCTAATACCAGAATGGAAAGTCATAATGACTCACACTATGGCATCTCCTCCAAATGTGCTGCCAGAGGTTCTTAAGCTCATTCTTTCGTATAGGCTTCACTAAAAAGTCAACAGCACCCTTTGACAAACACTTAAAGACGAGACCCATTGAATCATGAGATGACATCACTGCACACAAATCTCAAAATAGTTTCTAAGCTGGCATAACTCAAAACTTATAACAGAGTATCACTACTCAATACAAATGTTATTGAGATGGGCATAAAATTAAAAAAAAACAAAAACAAAAAACTTACTAATCACAGGAACATTTTTCCTCGTCTTGTGGTTCATAATCTTGTTTAAAAGACCAACACCGGATAAGCACGGCATAACTACCTCAGTTAAGACTAGATCAACATGATTAGTCAAATCTTCAAGAATCTTCCATGCTTGCAATCCATTTGCTGCTGCAATCACTGAAAATACGAAGAATTAAGCATCAAATCCTGGATTTTAAAAGATAAATATACAAAAAGGATGTAATTGATGCACCAAGTAAATATATGATATTTGTGTGTGTGCATGTGAAATAAAAGAGATATATGGATACAGACATCATGTGTTTTGCAAATGACAGAAAACTAACATTAATTATATTTTTTTTCAAATGCAACAACATATACATCTATGCTTTCCAGTAATCACAAAAGCATATGATAGCATGAAAGATCATAGCATCCACATTAAAAACGACAAAATACAAAAGCTTGTACATGTGACCCCTGAAAGTCAAGTTAACAAGAAACTCAACCCGATAAAGTTGATAATGTATCCATTCACTTTTTCATAAACAGTAGTGTAGGTGTCTCAGAAGCCAAATCACTAACCTTCATAACTGCAATTGCGAAGCAGTGCAGTGACAACATGGCGAGTACAATCATCATATTCCACCAGTAAAACCTTAAGAGATCTAACATGTAGAAACCTTTCCCAGCAAACCGTTGACCCTTGAAGCTGTTGCTTAACAGCCTGGACTTGAACCCCCCCCCCTTCCCCACCGTTTACATCTCCAGCTATTCCATTACTTTTCGACTCATCTTCCTCAACTAACCTTCCTTCCTCATCCACCACTCCATTCTTAACCCTTTCCTTCCCGTCCCATGAACGGTGATTCAGCTCCAGCAGTTGCCTATCCTCATCACTATCAACACTCATCAGGATACTCTATCAGTCAGACAAAAGACTAGTAATAAAAACGGCCCAAGTTCAGATTGAAAAAAAAACTTCTTGAATCGGGAAAAAGAATGGCGCATAGCGTTGGCTGCAAAAACCAAACCTCTGCAACTACAGACCCTTCTAAACCTAACACAATGGGTATTCACCGGTTACAAAGTGATGTCAAATGATAATCCGTAACCGAATATATATACAAGTGATGCCAATTTACACCAGATGTCGTTAGCTGGCTAAAAACGGCTTGAAACCCAACAAATTGCTTTCACCCTGTAAGACCAGAACACCATATCAGTAAAAAAAATACACCATAAAGCATTAACATCAAATTCTTTCTTTTAAAGATAAGATGATACCAGTATGCACAATTTTTTTTATAAAAAAAAATTCCAAACAATTTGAAATTGAGAACTTGGAACACTATTAATCTACAAATAATTGAAAGATGCAGAGAATCAACAAAAATGATGATTTAAAAATCTCACATAGCGCCAATCTTCAACAACTATAAATGACATGGATGAACCTAGATGAGCTTCAAATTATCTAAACCAGAGTAGCCAGGTATATAATACAAAGCAATTAAAAAAAAAAAACAGAGAAGAGAAGTATAAAATCAAAGAAGTAACATGGAAGAAATCACCTGCAAAGCTTCATTAACCGCCATAATTGAGCTAGATCCAAACCGAAATTACCAAGAAAATCATTGTACTAAAAAAACAATATGGTCAAACAATAATTCCGAAAATCTTAGTTTGGATCTTCAAAAAATATCTGAACTTGGATATTTCTTAGATATTTTTGTACTATCTTTGCAGAGTTGGGACAAGCTTGACTGGACCAAGAAACATAAGACTGCAAACAGTTACGAGAGAGATAATCGGCGATCCTTCGTCCAGGGAGAGAGGGAGGAGAGAGAGAGAGAGAGAGAGAGAGAGATGAGCAAAAGATATGGAGCTGCGAGATGTGCTCAGCGACTGATGACGTGGACAAAATAAGGGTGGAGATGCAGTAGAAGTAGAACGTTCGAGAACGCCATGTCAGATGTGAGATATTTCCAGCTTGGCAGAAAATGGGGCCGAGGGCTGCTGAGGTGGACGAAATCTAAAGCAGTGAGTGCAAGGGCTCGCTTGGCACTTCTGAAGATCTCGGAGATCTGGTTTTCGACACGTGGCGGTATTGGATGGCGAGTACCGGAAGGGGAAACGTCGCTTTCATGGATTACCTACTCGCCAAATATCTTCCATGTGGTTGGTACTGGTGGAAGTGGCGGTGGTGACGTGTTAAATTTTCGTTAGTTGTCCACACGCTTGGGCCATTTCCTTTCTTGGGTCTGAATATTCGCCACGTCATATGAGTAAAAATATCCTTAAATATCTAAATGAGAGTGTGATTAAGGTGTTGGAACCTGCAAGGAACACTTGGGGCCTGGTTTAAGATTTTCTTTGATTTGCAAAGGACCCACTAATGTAGAGGTTTAGAGCAATTGCTTTATTTCTGTAAGATTTTGGTTTCGAGTTTTAATATCTGTATAGTATGTGAGAGTTTAGCATATTATTTCCCATCTCAATAGAAAAGATCCTCTCTTAAAAAAAAAATAAAAATAAAATAAAATCTTTGATTTATATTGCCACTTATGAAAGGTCTTATTGACATTCAAACTCAATCATCGGTGCACCATTTCATGGAATAAAACAAAATAAAAAGGAGTGCATGGTAACTATCTTGATATGCTTGAAGTAATTTCCTCAGTTTTTTTGTCCAATAGTTAAATTGCCTTCTCAAAAAGTTCATTAGTTTCAAATTTTACTAGTCACAAACTAAAATAGGATGTATTATGAGATTCTTTTTAATCAAAAGGTAATGCTAACATTTTTTTAATTATAATTTATGTGTCTCATTTAAGTTTCACGATGGTTAAATATATGATTATGTAACTCATTCATAAATGCCCTTGTCAACATTGTTGATTTAAGTTATTAATTTATGATCTAAAACTGAACTAGGAATTCATGTGTAGCAATGAACGTTGTTAAACACTTAAATTACAAGCGCCTTTGCATTCAAATTATTTAAAAGTTAGATTAGAATGGACTGCACTACATTCATTTTTCACTGATTTGAACTTTTGGGTAATCACGGATTAAGTCTAAGATCATATAACTCTCAACAAATCCATTATAATTTTATTTTCACCATCCCACTTACTGTTTCTATATTCCATAATTTAATATTTTGGATGGAGATATCTTCTTAACAATAATAATAAATTTTCAGAAAATGGTAGGCAGGAGCCTCTTCAAGTTGTCACTATGTACTTTTGGCTAAAGGACAGCCCATACAAATTGACTTTTCTGAGCTTTCATGCACAGAGCCTGCCGGATAGTGCTTACCTTTTGTAGAATATACCTCATATATTTATCTTCTTTTGGGAACTGGCCCTACTGACTTCAAATCTTATCCAACTATGAAGATGCCAAAAGATAAAGAAGTGGTGGAAAATTATGTGGAGGAGAGAAAGCTGTGGTCTCAGAGAGCTTGCTCATATTCCTGAGGAGATGCTTTTGGGCTATAAGTATATTATTGCGATTCCATGGATTTACAGAGATCCTTCTCAGCAGACACCACAAAACCATTGCTTCATTTGAAACATGCATCATGATCCAGTGGAGAAAATGGATGCCGGATCAAACATGAAGTGCGTAGATGAGGTTGAGGAGGAATATTCATTGTGTGTGACACAGAATTCAGGGTTTCGCATATCGTATCAGCCTCTAATGTTCTTTATCAAAAATGTCAAGCTTCACTTTTATTTTCTTTGATGGAAATAGAAAAAAGTCTTAATATCATGGATCCAGATGCTCTGTCTGGATTTTCAGCCGCCAGGATGCTCTGTTGTTTAAGGTTGTATTGGCCGATTGCAGGAAACTTTACCAGATTTTTTTATATAAAAAAGGCCATAACAACTGGATAAGGGGAGGGAGGGGGCTGGAGAACATTTCGAATGAGGGAAAAATATATATTTTAAAGTTAGAAAGATCATACAATTTCGTAATTTCATGAAAAATTTACTGATGCGACTCCAAGGGCATATACAATCTTTGTCATGGACAGATTCGCGGTGTTCAAGCACTAGGAAGTGCACGCAGCGTAGCTATCAACATGCAGCCAGCCATAACCAGAAAACCATAAAGGGTAAAGGTACACCAACAATTAAACATGAATCTTCTCTACAATTTTTCTTCTTCTTTCTTTCTTTCAAGGTTTCTGCTGTCGGTGAAAGCGACAAAGTATCACCAAACGACTGTACAGTTCAAAACACACAGGGGAACGCAAGCACAATCATGAAACCACATTGATTTACAACAAAATTACTATAACCTAATTGCCCATCAAGTTTAAAAGGAACTACTTTGGTAAAATGTACAGCACATTCTATCTTGCACCGCTCAAACTTCTGCAGTCAAGAGCTGGTATTGTGCTGAAATTCAATATCTGCAGCTGATAACTTGCTGATTGGCAGTACTTGAGCCAATCAACTCGGCCAGCTGCACGAGGAATCTGGAAAAGAATAGGTAGAAGAACAAAACTATATAACAACCAAAGACCCTGCCATAATGGACCTGTATCATATTCATAAATCATAACATATCTTAGCATGATTGCCTCATCTTATACCAAACTTATCTGAAATAAATTTATAAAGTCGCAGGGGGCAAAAATGAAAAGAAATAATAGGAACAAGTTTAAGTTGAGGGCCATAAAAAAATTCCCTCATTTATTGTGCCCCACAAGACGCAATTTGCTATATTAATCAATCATAAGTTACAACAATACAATACAGTATCATTATCTAGCCTCTTCTCCTGAAGCTTATTGCTGCCACAAAATTGTTAGTAAATAAATCATCCCTAAACCAAACAATACTAGTGGAACGACTCTCTTCAAATGCAATATAACTGAATTCTCTCCACGAGAAAACAACAGACCAAAAAATTGAAAGTGTCCATAGACCCTAGCTCGCACCTTACGCGTCTAGAGAATCACATATTCACCTTTAAAGGAGCAATGCAACAAATCATGCTGCAGCAGACTGCTTCTCCTTGTATTCATCAAGATTAAGAACTTCAAGCAACTTTGGCCAAGACTCTGGGATCCCTCCTGGCAAATCAAACTCCAACAGTTTTCCCCGACTACGGTAGAATTCTTCTACAGGCCGACTCTGCATTATCCATTAGGAATGTAAACCATTCAGAAGACAATTGAATACAACATGGAAATTAAAATATTTTATCTTTCTTCCCTCAAAGGAACCTAATAGTTGGAAGGGGGCAACCAGCACTAGAAAATAATGGAAGGCACATTCAACTGTTTCCATGGTCAATCATAATATGAGAATAAAGAAATACCTTCTCATTGTATACATGAATCCGATGTTTAACTACTTCTTCAGTATCATCGGCTCGAGTAACAAGCTTTGACATACAATGTGGAGGTGGAAGAAGCGGAGCCATGCAAATTGCAGGACTCCCATTCGAGTCCTTAACATTAATGGAGGCCACATTAAAATTTCCCCCACACTGACTACACATTCTCCTCCCAAGGCATTTCTCAACCAACACATCTTCCCGGAGCTTCAGATTGAGCACCAGGTCAATCTCTGTCACGCCTTCCAATATTTCCTAACACACATACAGACAATCAATCCTTGAGCACATTTCACCAATTCAGTAATCCATTACTCATTTGATCAATACAAATAGTTTAAATCAGATCACATCAAACCCACCTAGAATTATCAATTTACGAGCTTCATCTTACTTTGAATCACATTATACAGTTCAAATCTTACTCTACAATACAAGTGTATAACAGCTAAGACACTTACCGCTTGTCTTATGGTTCGAGGAAACCCATCAAGAATAAAACCCAGTTCCCCTTTAGCTCCCCCAGCCTCCAATCTCTTCGACAACAAGCTTATTATAATCTCATCAGAAACCAACTTCCCCTGGTTCACAATCTCCGATAACTGCAACACGCACACAAAGAACACAAAAAAAAGATCAAAAACCCAAAAAAAATGCAGATCTGAGAAAGAAAAAAGAAGAAGAAATGAGCAATCAAAAGAATCAAAACCTCTTTAGAGAGAGACCCAGAGGCTGCGAGCTCTTCGCGGACGAGATCTCCAGTGGCGATGTGAGGAACGCCGAGGAGATTAGACAGGCGGCTGGCGTACGTGCCTTTGCCCACGCCCGGTGAGCCCAAGAAGACCCACTGTACGTTTCGATCCTTGGGGTCCTTGACCGAGAGATTGGGCTTGGGCCCCAATCGTGGGCTATATGGCGAAGCGCCATGAGAGCTGGGCTCCGGTGCTATGCCCGAGTACAACCACCGGCTTATGCGTGAGACGGAGGAAAGTGATGTGAACGAGGGCTTTGATAGGCGGGTTAAGGCCGCCATTGAAATGCCGAAGTTTGCAGAGAGATGGGAGAGAGACGGAGAAAGTTAAATGGAAGTTAGAAGCGTTTGGTTTTATGCCGCGCAACCCTAACGTCGTTGTTTTTTTTTTTTTTTTTATCATACCGAAAACGACTTGTCGTTCGTAATGTTTTGTTCAAGGGACAGATCACGAGTTGCCACGTGTAGCCTCGTTTCCCGTAAAATAATGAAATACGCCAACGGTCGTAAAGTCGCCACTTACTCGGCTGCTTCTTTCCTCTGAGAAACCATGGCGGTTACTCTCTCTGCAACGCTCTACTCCACCTCACTCCCTCCAAAGAGGAACACCAATTGCGCCTCGACACCTGTAATTTCGAATCTGAATATCGGCAGCCTTCTTCCCAATCTCAATAGCTGCAAGAGACTGATCAAATTCTCACCGCGGCAAAGCCACGTCGTAGCCTCTGCAGTCTCTGGCTCTCCAGGCAAGTTTTCGTTTTCTAATAGCCTGTTTGGTTTCCGAGAAACTGATGGAAAAGAAAACAATTACATATTTGATCTATTTTGTTGTAATCGTGCGTGGATGTGAACAGGGACCGAGTCTTCTTTGAACGGTGAAGATGCAGCGAGTTTATTGGAGACGGTGAAGGTGTTTGATTTGAATGGAAATGGAATTCCGATTTCGGATTTGTGGAAAGATAGGACAGCTGTCATCGCATTTGCCCGCCATTTCGGGTAATATTCTAGTATTAATAATTGAACTAGTATAATCTGCAATAAAGTTTTGCTTAGTAATTTCATTTTCTGCTAAGTTTTATTATTATTAGTAATTGTTAAGCTAAATAGGTTAAAATTAATTTTTTGTTTAATTTTCAGATGCGTATTTTGCCGCAAACGGGCTGACTATCTTGCATCAAAGAAGGTAATTACCCGTTAATAATTTATCACTGGATAGACTTTGATACATGCTTGTCATCAACTTGTTTAGTTTATATTTTAATGATGCAAATTTATATGCATTGCAAAGAATAAGTTTTGCTATATGGTAATCATTGGATGGGATTCTTGTCAATTGCAGAAATAGGGGATGCCTAATTGCTTTAAAACAACACAAGGGTACTGCCTCTCTAGCTTGCTTGCCTTAAACACATTTCATATGTTGACAGGATATAATGGATGCATCTGGTGTGGCACTTGTTTTGATTGGACCTGGTAGCATTGATCAGGTTTGCTCTTAGAAATCATATACAATTAACCAAAATAGATAAGCGTGTTAGCTTAATTAATCTTTAAATAGGTAGGTAGAGGTGGTAATTTCGGCTATTTCCCTGTAAATTCAGGGATGTGACATGGCAAAAATATGGAAGAGCACTTCTTATCATTAACACTTTGTAGTTTGTACTAGATTGTGAATTGAACCTTGCCAAAGCTCACTAGCCAAGGCTTCATTATCTATTTCTTGTTCTGATTTACTCTTTGGTGCAAATGCTATAAACCTTTGTTATAACCATATGCTGTAACTTGTTGTAGGGAAAAGCATTCGCTGGGCAAACAAAGTTCAAAGGAGGTAAGTTTCAGAAGGGCTTTTACTAATTCTGTTATAATTTTTTTCTCCCTCTAAAGGCATCCCAGTCACAGAACTTCCTTTTTCTTTTTTTTTCATTCCAGAAGTTTATGCAGATCCGAGTCACTCATCATACGAGGCATTGAGATTTGTTTCTGGGGTCTTAACCACATTTACTCCCAAAGTACGTAAGCAACATTGTATGTTTTTTTATAATGTGACAATGCATAGACGTACTAGGTGCTTATAGCTAGAAGGGGTGCTTCTGAAGTTTCTAAGATTTTCCTACAGAAAGTAGGACTTCTTATCTAAGTTTCTTCTGCCACATTCTAGGCAGGTCTTAAGATAATAGAGTTGTACATGGAGGGTTACCGGCAAGACTGGAAACTTTCTTTTGAACAGGACACCGTGGCCAGAGGCGGCTGGTATGTCCGTATATCCATCTTACCACAAGTATTATATAAGTCTAATCATGAGAATATTTACAAGTTGTAACCTTCTATTAAATTTTTGTTCCTAGCAAGTAATTAGCACAAGCTTTACATGTGTGGCATTGTTTGTTTGGCAGGCAGCAAGGTGGAATTCTAGTTGCGGGTCCTGGTAAAAGTAACATCCTGTACATCCACAAGGCAAATCTTCTATCCGTCTTTTTGCTTGGGACTTGATAAACTTGTTGATTAATCATGCAGTTGTAACCAGTTCAGATTGAAACTTCAGACCGCCAGATAATCCCAAGACTATCCATTTTAATTAGGAGAACATAAAATCTGGAAGTACATAAATAATTCTTAAAGCATATAATGACTCAATATGTACAAGTAGAGCCTTCGAAGGATTTTCTCTTTCGAGTTAAGGCAGTAACTTATTCAACACTGTTGCTAACAAGTTCCAAAGTTCCAATTGATTGAAATTTTAAATCACCAGAGAATCTGGCAATATTTGCTGATAAGACAAGACAATTCATTTTGATTCAGAGAACATAGTAGAGGGAAGTACGCACATATATAGTTTTCAAAGCATACCAATGAGTCCAAATGTACAAGTAGATATAAGATGAGCTCTTTTGCTAGTGATTTGTGGCTAATGTTTTTGCGTTTGGATTGGTGTAGGATAAAGAAGCCGGGGATGATCCAGATATCAAAGATATTCTAAAAGCATGTTGTGGAGATGTAAATTATGTATAGTCTTTACCTTTCTCATGTGGATTGTGAATTCTGCGTAGTCTGTGGTCACTTGAAAGGAGGCCATGAGAGCCTAGGAAAATATACACATACCATTCACATTGTATCGTAGTATACATGAATATGCTTCTGTTCCTGATTCAACTGGCTCATGAAGTTTCATGGATGTGAAGAACTATTGAAAGATCTGAGATTCTGTGATTAAATTAAAGCAAAACGCAAGCTTAGACTGTTCTGTTAGTATTGTGTTATTTTTCGATTCATGCCATTCATATATTTTTATTTTATGGAAGAAGCGACATTTGCCCAAATTAAGCATCCTAGGCATTTGCATAACTGCTGGAACCAGAGACATACAAGACCATGTCCCTTATAAAACTATATTTTTCAGATATTTCGAGGTATCGATTTTCTAATTAAAATGAATTTAATTGCTTCTGCCGGCTGGATAGGAGCCAAATGTTTCCTATATCATATTCACAATTTGAATCTGAGATTTACATTACAGGGCAGTGAGGGCACCTTCCTCGATGCTTTGTTTAATATGAATGGAGAAGGTTTGGTGCGCTTTGAGAAGGGGAGATATAGAAAGTAGTATTGCTCATTGTGACCATGTGATTCCATATGTAAAGTAAAGACAAATATTACAAGTTGGTTTTGATGTAACCCATGGAAGAGAATCTATCTCTATTTATTTCAAAGTTTCAAACTTGCACTGCATTTGTATATTACATTGTTTATAATTTACTGACCAGATATCAAAGTTAAATATATAGATTCACAGTAACCCTCATTCAGGACTGGGAAGCAATACATTGTGCCTTCAATCTTGTTATTGGTATTCCAACTGATTACTAGTAGTACTATTGGTGAAAGAAAGATGGCGGATTTTCTTACTTTTGGTGCCCAGGAAATACTGAAGAAAGTGGCTTCACTTGCTTCTCGGGAAATAAATCTTTTATGGGGATTCCAAGGAGAGGTAAAAACACTGCGTGATTTATTGTCCTTCACTGAGGCTATCTTACAAGATGCCGAAAAATCACAAGGTCAGGCCATGGAAATGTGGGTGAAGAAGCTTGAAGACATAGCCCATGATGCTGATGATGTGCTGGATGACTACGAATACGAGCTTCTCCGGCGTAAGGTAGAAATCCAAAACCAAATGAAGAAAAAGGTACTCAACTTCTTATCACTCCACAATCCTGTTGCGTTTCGTCTCAAAATTGCCCACAAAATTAAGAACATCAATGCATCTTTGGAGAGTTTGAATAACAAGGCAGCTAGTGTTGGTCTAGTTGCTAGGCCGGATGCAACCTCTCGTCAGGTAGGAGTGGTACTTGACAGGGAAACCATCTCCGGATTTGATCAGGATGAAAAGTACATGGTCGGAAGGGAGGAGCTTGTGTCAGATATAGTTACAGACTTAATCAACTCGAGCAATAAAAGAGAGACTCGTCCTTGTGTTATGGCTATTGTGGGAATGGCAGGCTTAGGAAAGACCACTTTGGCTAAAGCAATATATCATGAAAATGAGATAGGCAGCCACTTCAACACAAAAATATGGGTATGTGTATCTACCCCTTTTGACGTGAAGACGATTTTAAGCGGGATGTTGGAGTATGTTGAACCAACAAAGGCTGGGATAAAAGGTAAGGCAGCAATATGCGAAAACCTCCAAGAAATTTTGAAAGGGAAACGATATCTTCTCATTCTTGATGATGTATGGAACGAGGATGCACAAAAATGGGATGAGTTGATCAGTTGTTTGTTAAATATTAAAGATACTCAAGGAAGCAACATCCTTGTCACTACTCGCAGTGCCCATGTTGCATCAATAATCCAGACGCTTCCTGTGCATGATTTGAGAAAACTATCAGATTATGAATGTTGGCTCATATTGAAGAATAAAGCGGTTTCAGATAGGAGTGGTCCTTTAAGTGAAGATCAAGAGAGAATTGGAAGGTACATAGCCAAAAAGTGTGCAGGTCTACCCTTAATGGCAAAGGTATATATGTTGAATAAATATGAATCTTATATTTGATTAATTCAGATGTACTTAAAA
This sequence comes from Prunus dulcis, assembly GCF_902201215.1. Taxonomy (NCBI): domain Eukaryota; kingdom Viridiplantae; phylum Streptophyta; class Magnoliopsida; order Rosales; family Rosaceae; genus Prunus; species Prunus dulcis. Next base: position 22,980,928 of record NC_047655.1, on the reverse strand, counting down.
ATAAAAGTGATGATGGTATATATGTGCTCTTCATTTGTTTATTTTTTCATTGAACTAGTCATGTTTGATTAAAATTAATGCGGATTGTATATTCTCATATTGTTATTTTATGCTATTATATTATTTAATTGTGATTTAAACTCAAATACCAACAGGTTTTGGGAAGTATGATGCGCTCCAAAGAGATTGATAGATGGCAGGCCATTCAAGAAAGTAAAATATGGGATTTACCTGAGGGAGAAAAAAGAATCTTGTCAAGTTTGAAGTTGAGTTTTGATGAACTGAAATAATCATTTTTGAAGCAATGCTTTGCCTATTGTTCAATTTTCATCAAAGATTTTGAAATTGAAAAGGATGACTTGATCCAACTTTGGATGGCTCAAGGATTGCTTCACCCTTCTCCCAAAAATAGTGATCTAGAGATGGAGGATGTAGGAAATCAATATTTCAATATTCTGTTGGAGAACTCTTTTTTTCAAGATGTTGACAATAATGTGATTACCCACTGCAAGATGCACGATCTTGTGCATGATCTTGCAGAAGATGTATCAAAATCAAAGACCAAGGACTCCAATGGCATTCGACATGTGGCACAGATTTCAACCATAGAAGTACAAGGAGTTCCAAAAGGAATTGTTCATAAAGTGCGCTCAATGTTTGTTGGTGAAGTTTTTGGTAACATCTTACCAAAATTTAAAGGTTTGCGTGTTTTAAAATTAAAGGGGGATTTTATTGATGAGTTGCCAAATTCAATGGGAAAGTTGAAACACTTGAGGTATCTAGATATTTCAGGAACAAATATCAAAAAGCTCCCCCAATCTATTGGCAAGCTTTATAACCTACAGACGTTAAGAATGTGCAATCTCTATCTTCTAGAGTTTCCAAAGGAACTGCAAAATTTGACCAACTTGAGACATTTATTTTGATAGAACTTATGGAGGTACAATATGTCCAGTTGGCATGGGGCGGGTGAATAATCTGTGATCATTATCTTTTTTCATTGTGGGTAAGGAGACAGGTCGTGGAATAAAGGAGCTCCAAAGAGGCAAAGTTATGTATTCATGATCTGAAGCATGTGAGAGATGGAGAAGAAGCAAAGGAGGCAAAGTTAGCGGAGAAGACAAACATACGCAGACTAAAGTTAACATGGTCAGCAAACGAAGATTGGTCAAGGGTCATCAATAATGACAGCGATGTACTAGAAGGCCTTAAACCGCACTCTGCATTGGAAATTTTAGAGATTCGCAACTTTAGTGGTGATACATTTCCATAGAGATTTGTTTTCTTCATTGAAAAGATTAACTGTTAAAAATGCAACGAAGCTAATTGGATGGACGGAAGCAATGACAAGGCCAACAGAAAGAATAGTTGTGTTTCTTTGCCTTGAGGAGATGGTGTTGAGTGCCCCCGTCTGGAGTGCATCCCAATTACACCTGAGGGTATCACGTCCCTCAGCAAATTACAGATTTCAAATTGTGCTGAATTATCAAGCCTATCGAGTGGGTTACAACATTGTACCTCTCTTGAGCACTTGTCAATAAGCAATTGCTGGAATCTCGAAGCTATTCCAATCACAAACGGCCTCCCATCTCTCCCCCAATTAAAGATTTGAGATTGTGATGTATTATCAAGCCTACCGAGTGAGTTACAACGTTGTACCTCTCTTGAGCACTTGTTAATAAGGCATTGCAGGAATCTCAAAGCTATTCTAATCACACACGGCCTCCCATCTCTCCGCGAATTAGAGATTTCAAATTGTGATGAATTATCAAGCCTACCAAGTGGGTTACAACATTGTACCTCTCTTGAGCACTTGTTAATAAGGAATTGCAGGAATCTCGAAGCTATTCCAAGTTTAGACAGCCTCACACAACTTCGTAAGTTGAGGATACTTAATTGTGATGGATTAAAAATTGTACCCCTCAATGCGTTTGCAGCATCCCTTACCCGCTTAAAGGAATTGGAAATTGGTGGGTTCTGGAAGGAGTTCGATTCCTTCCCTGCTTTTCAGGTTATTCCACAACTTGAAATATTAAGCTTGTTGGGTTGGCCGAAGCTCAACTGTTTACCTGAACAAGTTCAACGCTTCACTTCTCTAACACATTTAATAATAAACTCCTTTGACGGCATGGAGGCTCTTCCAGAGTGGTTGGGAAATCTTGCATCTCTTGAGTTCCTAATAATACAGAAGTGCAAGAATCTGATGTATCTACCTCCACTTGAAGCCATGAAACGTCTCACCAAATTGCACTACATACAGATTTACCATTGTTCTCTTCTGAAAGAGAGATGCAATAAAGACAGTGGCCCAGAATGGCCCAAAATTTTGCATATTCCTACTGACAGTAAGTTTTTCTATTTTCTTATTTGTTTTCTTTGGTTCTGAAATCAATTATTTTCTTCTTTTACTTTTTTTATATTTTATAAAATCTTCTTTTGGTGAATTGGGGGTTCGGATTTAGAGAGACTTTGGAAAAAGCCAAAGATGAGAGAAATTTTTTAAAAAAAGCCAAAATGGACAAAATTGCCTTTATTTATTTTTGGATTTCCTAAAGAATCATTTACATTTGCATGTCTTTGGTTTGAAAGTTGAGAGATTTTCCTATCTTTTTTAAAAAAGCTTTGGTTTTTTCCAAAAGTGAAAGTTTTTTTTGTGGCTAAAACCTAAATTTACTTAAACAAAATTACCTATGGGACTGGCCTACTAGTGAAGCCCTATCTATCTTATTGTTCATTTTAACTTGATTGTTTTTCGTTTAGTACATTTTAGAATTTTTTGTTTACCTTCCGTTTGACTTGTTTAATCATGTAAACCGCTAAGAAAAAATGTGATACGTTTCTCACTTATCATTAATTAGGTTGTTATCTTCTATTCGCATTTTAGTTTAATCAGTCAATTACTTCAAACAAAGATATGATTTATAATCACTTGGAAGTTGAAAACCAAAACAAATTAAACTCTGAGTTTTCAAGTGTTCTCTACATTCAACACATCCATATACACACACATGATGTGCGTAAATTCAAGGTTTCAAGGTACCAAATGATGTGCGTAAGTTCCTCACAGATTTCCGTTTAAATCTCTGCAGTTGACTTTATGAGATACTCTTGACATATTCGAGATTTGTGGACCTGGATGGAACCAAAACTCAAATTCAATAATCTTCAAAAGTGTGTCCTGAAATGCGAAATGGTTGAAAGTAGTGTGCATTGTTGTTGTGAAAATTATTGACCTCAAGTACATTCACTCTTCTAAAGGTACCATTTTTCTTTCAAAACCCATCTCTACAAAGAATATTAACTCTGTTTGCCAATGCCTACCATTTTTTCTTTCCACAAGCAGCATTGACCAAAGTTGGTTTTGATCAGTTGGTTGAGAGACAGGTGTTGATCATGGGGTGCAGATTGAAGAAGCTATGTTTCTGGAAAATTAATTTCATTGTAATTATATGGTACAAGCAATTCCCAATTCTGGAAAATTAATTTCGTTGTATCTTTTCCTTATCAGCTTATGCAGCGGCATCTATTAGAGTGTGCACTTTTTCTTTCCAAGACTTCTGTAGGAAGGTGATGCCATGCGAGGAAAGCTTTTAACGCCTCTACAGCTGAAAGGTATGCATAGCCTTTGGCTTGTTTTAGTGTTGCTTTGTTCGTCAAGATAGCACTAAATTTGCACTTCTTGTTTGGAACACAGGGTCATTAATGTATCTTTCTGATTGTCTTTCAAATCTGTATTAACAGGTTCTTTGGGAGATTCAGTTTCATGGAACACTGCAGGATTTTGAGTTTTTTTTTTGGGCACACTTTCTCTCCCTAGGCTTTGTAAAAGTTTCTCTCCTGAATCTGATCATTTGGGCGGCTTAGAGTTCCCTGTTGAGAGAAAAGAAATTATGGTTTAACATTTGGAAGAACCTTTTGTCTTCTTTGTTTTTTAGTTGTGCCTTTGCCATTATCACCATTGTTTCTTGCATTTTGCTTTGGCAATCTTGGATTCTTATGAACATGTTGATGTTGCATTACATGTTTTCTATTTGTTGGATTGGATATCCATCAAATAATTTTATATGTCATTTTATTTTTATAAAGATGACTGTTGAAATAAGATAAAAAAATAGATGGTACAAAATTTTACTTGACCAACTGAGGCATGCATGACTACAACACACTTATTGTCATTGACGGAGAAAGAAAGAAAATTTTGGAAAAAAGAGGAAAGAAAAAAAACTTTTCTTTAAAAAAATTAAACCCCCAAATTAAGAAAATGATAAAGCACTTAAATAATCAAAATAATAACCAAACATAAACTTAAATCAGGTCTAGAAAACATATTGGGCACTAGGCCCAGATTTCTTGGGAGATTTTGAAAAAGGCCAAAAGAGAGAGAAATTTTTTAAAAGAAGCCAAAATGGACAAAATTGGCCTTATTTATTTTTGGATTTCCTAAGGAATTCTTTACATTTGCATGTCTTTGATTTGAAAGTTGAGAGGTTTTTCTGTTTATTTTGAAAAAACTTTGGCTTTTTCCAAAAGTGAAAATTTTTTTGTGACTAAAACCTAAATTTACTTAGTCGGAATCCACACCTAGGGAGTGAAGTGAACCACCACCACCAACAACACCATAACCATTACTTCCACAACCAACATCATCAGTGGCGGATGCAGGAATTGCCACTCATGGGGTCATAGTGTAAACTACCCAATATTTTTTTAAGATGAAAAAAATATTGAAAATGATACAATAGTACTTTCACTCATAATTAATTCCAAAAACAATATTACAAGTTACAAAAGTTACTTGAATTGAATTGTAAACTTTCACAAAAATAGTGAAGGTAGGGGGTACGGCTGGTAGTGAATGGCAACTAGCACCCTTGGCAGTGGTGGAGGTCTTAGGGAGATTAGGGTTAGGGTTGTTGTTGAGGAGAAATATGAAAATTGGGATTTTGGAGGTGAATTTTGGGGTCTCTGCTGTTTAGAGGGTTCAGCTCCCTTTTTATTTATTTATTTATTTTTAAAACGTCGTTTTAAAAAAAAAATTGCCTTGACCAAAACATCGTCGTTTTGCCAAGCAGTTTTTTAAAATAAAAAACAGAACCCCGGCTGGCCCACGAAGCTTCTTCTTCTCCATGGGGTCGCTTCCATGGCTGCCAAGGGAAAAAAAAATCAGATCATACTCATTCAGGCCCTCTTAGACATGATTCATATTTTTGAAGAGAGTTTCCTTCATGAAATTTTACCTTCGGCCTAAGACCAAAGAAGGAACAAAGTAGGCACAAAAAGGCCCAGGCCTAGCAAACTTGCGATCAAATTCATCACAATGGAACCTGAGATCACGTGGAAATGCTATAGGGGTTGTGGTGGGTGAGGGGGTTGCGAGAGGGGTTCAATCGTCCCACTATCCAATAAGAAAGAGAAAATATTGAACTTGAACTTTTTAATGATTGAATAGTTGGATTGAACCCCTTCACCAAAAAAATCCCTCTCATTGTCCACAAAGTGAGGAGAATCTAAATAGTTAGACCCAAGCTTGGAAGCTCAATGTTGATTTTGATTATTTCAAAAACAAAACAGAGTGTTCCTTTTATTCTTTGCTTTTGCTTTTGCTTTTGCTTTTGATTAGGGGAATGATTTAAAAATATAATGAAGAAAACAAAAAGACAGGTATCTTTGAGGTTTCCCCTTCCTTGATGTGTTGGTATAATATGATTCGAAATTTAAATGCCCAGACTTCGAACCAAGAACAATACTTAAACTTAGAAGAAAAAAGATCCTTTTTTTCTTTTTGAGATCACAAACAGAGGACAATCTTACATAGTTTATATTTAAAATAACAAAATAAAATAAAAAATAAAAAGAGATGCTTTTTTAAGTTTCTTTGCTTTTGCTAGCTTTGATTAGGAGCATCATTTAATAATGAAGAAAACAAAGACTGAGGTATATCTCTTTGAGGTGTCCCCTTGGTCGATGTGTTGGTATAATATGATTCGAAACTTAAATGCCCAGGCTTTGAAAAAGAATATTATAGAAACAAATATTGCTTGATTTGCAAGTCTAATATAAGTTCCTTTCCTCCCATCTCTATATAAATCCATAACATGACCTTGAGACACACATTGCGTTTGAGTAACAGCAGTTCCTGTTGTTTTTGCTGTGTACGTGAACAAATTATAACTAAGATGTCAGAAATTGTTACTTTTGGAGCTGAGGGGATACTGACGAAGGTGGCTTCACTTGCCCAACAAGAATTCAATCTTCTGCGGGGATTCAAAGGAGAACTCACAAGTCTGCGTGAATCATTGTCCAAGGTTCAAGCCATGCTACAAGATGCCGGGAAAAAAAGGGATCGGGCCGAGGCGGTCAAAATGTGGGTGAAGGACCTTGAAGACATAGCTCATGATGCTGATGATGTGTTGGATGAATATGAATATGAAGTTCTCCGGCGTAAGGTAGAAGTGCAAGACCAGATGAAGAAAAAGGTACTCAATTTCTTTTCACTCCACTACAATCCCATTGCATTCCGTCACAAAATGGCACATAAAATCAAGAAAATCAACTCATCTTTAGTCAATCTGAAGAATGAGGCAGCTAGTATTGATCTAGTTGAAAGAACATTCCAAGGTGGAAGCTCTCATGATGCAGGAGTTGACAGGGAAACCGTCTCCAGCTTTGCTCAAGATGAAAAGTACGTCGTTGGAAGGGAGAAGGTTGTGTTAGATATAGTAACAACCTTGATCGACTCAAGCAATACTCCAAAGAATTCTCTCTCGGTTATGCCCATTGTAGGATTTGCTGGCTTGGGAAAAACAACTTTGGCTAAATCTATATATAATCATGATGAGATAGGCAGACAATTCACTATAAAAATATGGATATGCGTATCTATTCCTTTCGAAGTCAAGTCGATTTTAAACAAGATCTTGGTACATTTTAAACCAGAAAAGGCTCAAGAGAAGGAAGCAGCACTCAAAAATCTTCAAAAACATCTGAAAGGAAAACGATATTTGCTTGTACTCGATGATGTTTGGAACGAAGAACCTGACAAATGGAATGATTTGACGAGTTGTTTGTCAAGTGTTAAAGATACCCAAGGAAGCAGCATTCTTGTCACTACCCGTAGTGAGAAGGTTGCAAAAATCGTGCAGACACTTCCTATGTGTAATTTGGGAAAACTATCAGACGATCAATGTTGGCTCATTTTAAAGAACAGAGCATTTCTGGATGACAGTGCTCCTTTGACTAAAGATCAAGAGAGAATTGGAAGGGACATCGCCAGAAAGTGTGCAGGCCTACCATTACTGGCAAAGGTATGTTTATCCGTTTGCTGAATTTTTCGCTTTATCTTGCTTCTTATTCTTATATTTGTTTTTCATTAACAAATCTTTAAACCACTGGACATCGGTAATCTTGTTTGCTTTATTATTTGTGAAGTATTATATAAAGAACAAAATACCACTATAATTTATGCAACAAAATAGGCTCAAACATACCACTAATTTCACAAGTAAAATGAACAAAATACCACATAATAATTAACAAGGATTATTCAAAGAAAAAAATCAGTATATTGGCAGATACATCAGTAATCCAAATTTACAGAAACATATTAGTACTACTGTCGATTAGATGAATGCCTGTGGTTGAAAGAAGAAGCTAGAAGGAGATCGAATTAATGTGGCTACCTTTCTGAAAAACTATTAACAAAAATTTATTTAACATAACTACACGGAGCCTAGAAACTATCTGGCAATTCCCATAATACCATCGTTCATTTTTAAAATTGACATCGTCTACTACCACCTCCTCCACAACCACTATCACTACCTCACCTCCACCTTCACCACCACCACCACCACCACCAACTTCACCTCCACCACGCCTACCCACCACTTGCGCCTCCACCTCCACTCCTACCACCACCACCACCCGAACTGATAGAAAGAAAATCCTTCCCTGACTGATAGAAGTATTGTCATTTACTATAATTATCTTAATTTTGTTTATCTTATTAAATTATTATCGAACTTACTAAAGATGAAAAGGGTATAAATCGTATTTTGCACATTATTGGTAGGGAAAGAGTTTTTTTATTCCTGAATTATAGTATAAGATAGTACTGCTTTTATAGATACAATTATATTTTCCTTTTGTTCCCGTAATTCTATACATTTATTTGTTAATTTTCTTGAGAGTGGATTGTTTGTTTTATTAGAGATATTGGAGGAGGGATGATTTGAACTTAATATGTCGATTGTAAGAGTAAATACTCTTAATTGCTTGACTTACTAGCCTCTTACGAGAGTAGATTGCTACGTTTGACAATGCCTTTATTTTTTTATTATAAAGAAATAGTCATTAAATGCTTGTTGCATAGTGTTATTGGTTCGAAACCAATGAATTTGTTATCAATCTAATTCAATTCAATTTTTATATTGGATTTGAGATTTTACAATCTGATCCAATGTGTTCGGATGTCAGGATCCAATTCAATATACATTGGATTGGATTGAATTGGATGATCGGTTTGTATGAAAATATGATAATCGCAAAGATGATCATATAGAATTCAATCCAATAGAAAATACCATTAAGTATGTACTAAATAGTCATAAATAAATTTTAGAAAACAACACTACAATACGAAGTTTGACATTTAGAGTTCAAGTTACATCCATTCCTTAAAAAAATCAACACAAAAACTTAGAAATCTAGAATGTTAATATATATTTTTTCAAAATAATATCAACAAAGTTGTGTTGGTGTGTTGGTGTAAGTTGAACGTAAAAGGTGGTTTATGTTCGAGCACTGGAAAAGGAAAATATTTGCATATATTTTTAAAAGGTTGGATCGGTTCGGTTTGAATTGGATTTCAAACTCTAGATTTGCTAACCAAACTGGTCCAATTAGTTTAAATTTTTTTTGGATCCAATCCAATTCCAATATTATTGAAACCAATAAAATTGGAGTAGATTGGTCAATTTTGAAATATTGATTTGGATTTTGCACAGACCTAGTAATTGTAGTTAATTTTTAAACATTATCATTTAATAGAAATTCAAACTCGTGTGCCAATAGGTTTTGGGAAATATGATGCGTTTTGAAAACATTGATGGATGGCGGGTTATTCAAGAAAGTACCATATGGGATTTATCAGATGGAGATGAAAGAATCATGTCGATTTTGAAGTTGAGTTTTGATGAATTAAAACCAACTTTGAAACAATGCTTTGCATATTGCTCAATGTTTGTCAAAGATTTCAATATTGAAAAGGATGACCTGGTACAACTTTGGATGGCTCAGGGATTGCTTCACCTTTCTTCTAGCCAAAGTAATCTAGAGATGGAGGATGTAGGAAATCAATATTTTAATATTCTATTGGAGAAGTCCTTTTTTCAAGATATTTCAATGGATAACTATAATGTGATTACCCATTGCAAAATGCACGATCTTGTGCATGATCTTGCAGAACTTGTTTCAAAATCAAAGAGCAAGGACTCCAATGATGTTCGACATATGGCCCAACCTTCAACCTCAGAACTACAGGGAATTCCAAAAGGAATTGTACTGCGCTCAATGTTTTTCGAAGGTGAAGTTCTTGGTAACATCTTATCGAGATTTAAAGGTTTGCGTGTCTTAAAATTACAGGAGGCTGATATTGATGAGTTGCCAAATTCAATTGGAAAGTTGAAACACTTGAGGTATTTAGATATTTCAGAAACAATGATCAAAAGGCTCCCCCAATCTGTTGGCAAGCTTTATAACCTACAGACATTAAGAATGCGCAATCTCGATCTTGAAGAGTTTCCAAAGAAACTGCAAAGTTTAATCAACTTGAGACATATTTATTTTGATAGGTATTATGGTATGAGATATCCTGTTGGCATGGGGCGGTTGAGTAATCTCCGATCATTATCTTATTTTATTGTGGGTAAGGAGAAAGGCCGTGGAATAGAGGAGTTAGGTGGCTTAAAGCATTTGAAAGGCAAAATATCTATTTGTGATCTGGAGCATGTGAGAGATAAAGAAGAAGCAAAGAAAGCAAAGTTAGCGGAGAAGACAAACATACGCGAACTAGAGTTTGAATGGGGGAAATACAGGTCAAGCGCCATAAACAACGACAGGGATGTCCTAGAAGGCCTTAAACCGCACTCTGAATTGAGAATTTTGAAGATTTGCAACTTTAGCAGTGATCAATTTCCATCGTGGATGATGAGTGGAAATTTGTTTTCTTCCTTGAAAAAATTAAGTATTGATAATGCAGAGAACCTAATTGAATGGACGGAAGCTGCAATATTTCCTCGCCTTGAGGAGCTGTTCCTGAGGAATTGTATTCAATTGAAAAGTGCTCCTACTCATTTTCCATGTCTCCAAAAGTTAACAATACATTCCATGGGTAGCGGCATGCCGATAGCTAATATAAGCACTCAGCTCACCACTCTTACTCATCTCACAATAACGACGACGAAGGAACTTGCTTCTCTGCCGGAAGGCATGTTAAAGAACAACAAAAATCTTTCATATTTGGAGATACAGAGGTGCCCAGATTTAACTTGTATTGCTGCGGATGTATTTGGTTGTTGTGCATCTCTCGAGTCATTGAGTATTTTATGGTGTCCTAATCTTAGGACTTTGCCTGATGGGCTACACACTCTGCTCTCCCTTAAGAAGTTGATTATAATGGATTGTCAAAGTCTGGAGTGCATCCCAGTTACACAGGGTGTCGCATCTCTCTGCAAATTTCCTATTCTCAAGTGTCTTGAGTTATGTATTCTACCTGAGGGGCTAGAATGCTACACCTCTCTTCAAATGATGCAAATATGGGGATGCTCCAAAATAACATCCATTCCAATCACACATGGCCTTCCATCCCTCCGTAAATTAGAGATTTTCTGTTGTGATGAATTATCAAGCCTACCGAGTGGGTTACAACATTGTACCTCTCTTGAGCACCTGTCTATCACCTATTGCTCGAATCTCGAAGCTATTCCAAGTTTAGACAGCCTCACACAACTCCGTCAGTTGCATATCTGTAACTGTGATGGATTAAAAGATGTACCCCCAAGTGCGTTTGCAGCATCCCTCACCCGCTTAAAGGAATTGTCAATTGGTGGGTTTTGGAAGGAGCTCGATTCATTTCCTGCTTTTCAGGTTATTCCACAACTTGAAATATTAAAATTGTACGGTTGGCCGAAGCTCAAGTCTCTGCCTGAACAAGTTCAACACCTCACTTCTCTAATTTCTTTGTCAATACAATCCTTCGACGGCATGGAGGCTCTTCCAGAGTGGTTGAGAAATCTTGCATCTCTTGAGAACCTAATTATATGGTCCTGCAAGAATCTGATGTATCTACCTACACTTGAAGCTATGAAATGTCTCGCGAAATTACAGTACATATGGATTAATAATTGTCCTCTTCTGGAAAAGAGATGCAATAAAGACAGGGGCCCAGAATGGCCAAAGATTTTGCATATTCCAAATGTCCGCTGTAAGTTTTTCTCTTTTCTTATTTATTTTCTTTGGTTCTGAAATCAATTATTTTCTTCTCTTTACTTTTTTTTATTTTAAAAACAATAAAAATAATAATAATCTTCTTTTGGTGAATTAGGGGCTAAGCCCGAACATAACTAAACAAAATTACATATGGGACTGGGCCTACTAGAGAAGCCCTATCTAATTTAGTGTTCATTTTACCTCCCATTTGACTTGTTTAATCATGTAAACCGCTAAGAAAAAATATTTGTGCAATTCGTTCTCACTTATCATTAATTAGGTTATTATCTTCTATTCGCATTTTAGTTTAATCATTCAATTACTTCAAATAAAGACATGAAAACCAAAACAAATTAAACTAAACTCAAGTGTTCTCTACATTCAATACATCCACATACACACCATATAGAACTCGGATGATTTATAACTCCACATGTAAATAGAACTCAGGGATCATTTTTTCTTTCCACAAGCAGCATTGACCAAAGTTGTTTTTGATCAGTGGGTAGAGGGACAGGTGTTGATCAGGGGGTGCAGATTGAAGAAGCTATGTTTCTGGAAAATTAATTTCATTGTAATTATAAGGTACAAGCAATTCCCAATTTTCAGTGCATTATTATACTTGTACTCTTCCCCAGCCTTGTTGTATCTTTTCCTTATCAGCTTATGCATCAGCATCTATTAGATTAGAGTGTGTACTTTTTCTTTATACAGCTTCTGCTTTTGCTTCGTATCAATCAAAGATTAATTTTTATAATTTTGAGGATTTTCTGATGAGTTTTTGTCAAACTTTCTCCAAATTTTAGCTTCCAATTTTGCATTTCTTTTCTAGCCTTTTTTCTTATTATTTCATTGTTTTTTTTTTTGTTTTTGTTTTTTTTTTTTAATAACCAAAATAACAGAGTAGGAAGGTGATGGAGACATTCAACCAATTGTGGCAGTTTCCCAATCAGCTCAATCCTTGGAAGGTGATGCCATGCGAGGAAAGCTTTTAACGGCTCTGCAACTGAAAGGTATGCATGGCCTTCGGCTTGTTTTCGTGTTGCTTTATTCGTCAAGAACTAAATTTGCACTTCTTGTTTGGAAACAGGGAGGGTCATTAATGTATCTTTCTGATTGTCTTTCAAATCTCTATTATCAGGTTCCTTGGGAGATTCAGTTTTGCGGAACAATTTTTTATTATCAAGAATCCGATCAAGCAAACTTCAACACTGCAGGATTTTGAGTTTTTTTTTTGGGCACACTTTCTCTCTATAGGCTTTATAAAAATTTCTCTCCTGAATCTGATCATTTGGGTGGCTTAGAATTCCCTGTTGAGAGAAAATAGATTATGGTTTAACATTTGGAAGAACCTTTTGTCTTCTTTGTTTTATAGTTGTGCCTTTGCTAATTTATTCTCATCATTGTTTCTTGCATTTTGCTTTGGCAATCTTGGATTGTTATGAACATATAGATGCTGCATTACATGTTTTTTATTTGTTGGATTGGATGTCGATCAAAAAATTTTAAATATCATTTTATTTTTATAAAGATGACTGTTGAAATAAGATAAAGAAAATAGATGGCACAAAATTTTACTTGACCAACTGAGTCATGCATGACTACTACAGCATACTTATTGTCATTGACCAAGAAAGAAATAAAATTTTGGAAAAAAGAGGAAAGAAAAAAACTTTTCTTTTAAAATAATTAAACCCCAAAATAAGAAAATGGTAAAGCCCTTAAATAATCAAAATAAAAACCGAACAGAAACTTAACTCAGGTCCAGAAAACGCACTGGGCACGAGGCCCAGATTCTTTTCAGCTTAGTTCGGGTTTTTATTTGGGCCTTCGGGCCTCCAGTTTGCAGACATAAGTTTCATGAGAGACTCAAGATTGTGCGCATTTACTCTGAGAACCTATCACCCAGGCTTTACATTTGGTGGCGCATTAAATGCAGTATTTTTTATTTTATTTAGAGTGTTGTTAAACGAACTTTAAAATTAACTGAGTACACCATATTATAAAAGTATATATTGAATTACTGATTTATATAATATAAAATGACAAAAAAAGATATATGGTATTGTAAAACAAATATAATTTTAATAAGTATACCCTACTAACCATATTCAACCATAATCAAGAGATTGTTTGTCCTATTGTGTTTTTAACGAAAAATGTGGTGATTGCAAGAACTTAAAATTGCAAAAAAAGTGTCAACAGTTTTAGTAGAAACATAAATCCATATGAAAAGTCAAAGATTTATAAACACTATTAAAAAAATCAAGCTAAAAATCAACTATAAAATAATGCTACAAGAATTAGGATGTATCAAAAGTATTTTTGGTAGTTTTATAGGGTGTACTTAGTTATTTTACATTTTAATTAAAATATTAGGGTGTACTTAGATCATAGGTTGTACTCAATTAATTTTAGGATTCGTTTAACAGTACTATTTATTTTAGGATTCCAAATTTCTGTATTTAGAATTCACACATTTACCCACATTTAGCTTTATCTCGACCATTACAACAATACAATAACTTAAAATATAACATGTCAGTTATGATAAAATTTAATTTTTTATTTTCCGAAACTAACATTAGTCGTGCTGTTAACTCAAGTCTCTCTCTCCCCTCCCCCTTTTTCTCTCTCTCTCTGGGGACCCATGATGAGGAAGATAGAAGAATTTGAGCTTCTCTTTATTTTTATAATTATTTTATATTGTGCTCCCTTTGTTTGGTTCATGGCTTATTTTTTAAAATTAATTAATTTTAAGTAAAAGTATTTGACTATTTTATTTTGAGTTGGATTATCTATTCATCCATTGGAATCCTCAAATAAATATGAGGAGAGATGTTTCCAACCATAATTGACCGATATAAAGCTAAATACGAGTAAAAATGTGGACTCCAAATGCAGAGGCTCGGGATACTTGATCTAATATGAGTGTTTATACCGGAAATAAACGACCTATGACTGCCAAACACGTGGACTGAACCGATATTTATCACAATAAACCCTTCGGCATGTTCCCTACCGAAGACGTACATTCTGGCTGTTTTGCACATGGACACGTGTCATGCTCACAATCCGCTTCTACAGTCCCACATCGGAAATATGAGCACAGTGCACGCCTCCCAAGGCCTATATAAGGAGACCCCTATCCCCGAATGGGGAAGAGAGAAAAAACCAACGGTACGCTACCGCTCGATCTGTAATCTGATATTTACTAAATCCGTACTTACTTAAGCATCGGAGAGCCTTCGGTTGGTACCACACCGGTATCCCAAGGTCTTACCGAACGTGCCCTTTTGCAGGAACTTGATCTTCCGAAGACTAACTCCCTTCCGAAGACATAATATCACTAAGTTGGGCGAACCACGTGTCAAACCACTTTTTCGCATCAACAGTTTGGCGCCGTCTGTGGGAATCGAAACAAAAACCATCAACCCACTATCCCCTAGACACATGGGAACCACCTCGGTACCCACTTTCCTCTCAGAGGAAGGGGTGCCGTTCGGAAGGCAAACTGGAGCTAGCCCAGCGCTACCCTCATGCACTCCCTTCGGAAACGCCCCTTCAACCCAAACAATCGCCGAAGCCGAGCTAGTAGTCCAAATCGCGTCCCTGCGGAAGGACATGGCTAGGCTTCAGGAACATAACCACCTCCTTTCGTCCAAAGTGGACGAAACCCAGCAGCTGCTGCACCAGCAGCACACGCAGAACATCCAGACAACTCACTCTTTCGAGAGCTTGCAAACCCCTCATGGGAAGAGGAAATACGGAAAGGCAGGGAGGGCAACGCCCGCGCCTTCCAAAAAATTGGTGGTGCCGACACCCCGGGATCAACCAAATGTCCCTAAGAAGGTCTACTCCGATTGCCGACACCGGCTTAACGATCGGGAGGCAGAGAGACAGAGGTCTTCGATTAGGATTAACGCTCGATTAAGGGAATCTCGGATGAACGCCTTAGGAAGCAAGTCGCCTATTCGGAGGGTCAGAGGGCTGGACTCCGTAGAGGAGTCGGCATCCGAGTACATCCCTTCCAGGACGCAAACCTCCACCTACCGTTCGGAAACACCTCGATACTCGGGGGATAATTCAGTGAGCCTGCGAAGACGCTCGGAAGACTATGGTTCCGAGGAAATATCAAGCCGAGACCCCGTTGTCCGACTTCTTTTTCAGAAAGTCCAGAAAATGAAAAATGACAAAGCCCGTTCCAAAGAACCGGAATGGGGAAAGCTTCGGCCCGGACCATTCACGAGACGCATCCGGCGTTCTCGGCAGGACAGGGAAGTCCAGCAACTGCGTATACCGTTCTATACTGGAACCGAAGACCCCTTAACCCACCTTCATTCATTTCAGTCCGCCATTGGATGCAAGGGCCTGAGCGATGAGGGGCAGTGCCTACTATTCCCGTCTTCTCTTACCGAAAGCGGCCCTGAACTGGTTCTACCGATTGGAGCCAGAAACGGTAGATTCTTTCGACGAGCTGAAACAAATTTTCCTCAATCACTTCATGATCCAAACAGACCGTCTTTACTCTGCCGATGATCTGTACACAATCCGGCAGAGAGAGGATGAACCGTTGAGAGAGTATGCGGCGCACTTCAGTCACGAATACTCAAGGTGCCCGGAAACAGATGATAGGGCAGCCTACGACGCCTTGAAGAGTGGCCTTCGGTCCTCGCACTTCCGATACCTAGTACACAGCAGCAACTGGCGCACGTATGACGAACTGATGAAGTAGGTAGCAGTCCACGCCAAGGCCGAATACTTCAACTCGAAACTCAGTGTTTCGGCACGCCGAGAGGATACGGAGCCAAATGCTTACCAGGCAAAGACGCCATCCTACGAGAGGGTATACTCGTATTCGGCAGACCATAAGAGGAAAGACAACCGTGCCGATCGAAGAGATCAGCCGAAGAAGGGAAAAGGGCGGTATGGTCGCAACGACAACTGAGGACCCCTACCAATCTTGACCACGGCAACGAGGTCTTTACCCTACTGAATACCACCTATGAGGCCGTTTTGATGAACAAACAAGAAATAATACCAAAATCGAATCAGCGAAGACCCAATTGGCAAGACAACCGGGAGACCGGTGAATTCTGCCGATGCCATCAGCACAACAGCCACAATACGGAAGATTGTATAAGTCTGAGAAAGATCGTGGAACGGTTGATCCGAGAAGGGAGACTGGATCAGTATATCGCCCGGCAGCCACTGGCGCCGGTGCCGAACCCCACTCGACAGATAAACATGATAAGCATTATCAGCGATGGCCCTACCGTTGAGGGAATGAGCAACCGTTCGATGAAGCAGTACGTGCTCGCCGCACAATCTTTGCCGAAGCTTTCAGAGAGATGGGAATAGATGATAGCCAAGTCAACCGGCAGTTGACACCTCTGTTAAGTTTCTCTGGGGACTTGGTCCAACCGATCGGTAGCGTTAAACTGCCAATTACATTTGGCACAGCGCCAAGAAAAACGACGACATACGATCAATTCCTCATCGTTGACTGCCTGACGGCGTACAACGTCATCGTTGGCCGAACGGCACTTATGAGGGTTAAGGCGCATCTCTCGCCCCACATATTATTAATGAAATTCCCAACCCCGAACGGCACGGGAGCAATCCGAGAAAACCAGTTAAGTGCGCGGACTTGCTATGCCACGGCTCTCAAGGCAACCTCTTTCAAACTCCCCGACGAGACCATGTCTGTGCAGGGGTTACCGAACGGCATGGGACCGATTGACGACTTAAGAGATGAGTCCCCGACCCCACACACACAGCCCGCCGAGGAAATAGAGATGGTAACCTTGAGCGATGAACAGCCCGATCGCCAAGTTAGAATCGGCACAAGACTCACTGCTGACCTCCGAACGCAATTCATTAGTTTCTTGTGGCACCATTCGGAGGTGTTTGCATGGTCTTACGAGGACATGCCCGGCATCGCCCCAGACGTCATCAGCCATAAACTCAGCATTTCCCCCGCTTATAAGCCCGTAAGGCAGAAGCGCCGATCGTACGATGCCGAACGTTACGAGGCAATGCGTACGGAGGTCGATAAA
>NC_047655.1:22899838-22963372 GCF_902201215.1 Prunus dulcis | reverse complement strand
AATGGGGAAAGCTTCGGCCCGGACCATTCACCAGACGCATCCGGCGTTCTCGGCAGGACAGGGAAGTGCAGCAATTGCGTATACCGTTCTATACTAGAACCGAGGACCCCTTAACCCACCTTCATTCATTTCAGTCCGCCATCGGATGCAAGGGCCTGAGCGATGAGGGGCAGTGCCTACTATTCCCATCTTCCCTCACCGAAGCAGCCCTGAACTGGTTTTACCGGTTGGAACCGGAAACGGTAGACTCTTTTGACGAGCTGAAACAAATTTTCCTCAATCACTTCATGATCCAAACGGACCGTCTTTACTCTGCCGATGATCTGTACACGATTCGGCAAAGGGAGGACGAACCATTGAGAGAGTACGCGGCGCGCTTCAGTCACGAATACTCGAGGTGTCCGGAAACAGACGATAGGGCAGCCTACGGCGCCTTCAAGAGTGGCCTTCGGTCCTCGCACTTCCGATACCTAGTACACAGCAGCAACTGGCGCACGTATGACGAACTGATGAAGCAGGCAGCAGTCCACGCCAAGGCCGAATACTTCAACTCGAAACCCAGTGTTTTGGCACGCCGAGAGGATACATAACCAAATGCTTATCCGGCGAAGACACCGTCCTACGAGAGGGTAGACTCATATTCGGCAGACCATAAGAGGCAAGACAACCGTGCCGATCGAAGAGACCAGCCGAAGAAGGGAAAAGGGCGGTATGGTCGCAACGACAACCGAGGACCCCTACCTAATCGTGACCACGGCAACGAGGTCTTTACCCTATTGAATACCACCTATGAGGCCGTTCTGATGAACGAACAAGAAATAATACCAAAACCGAATCTGCGAAGACCCAATCGGCAAGACAACCGGGATACCGGTAAATTCTGCCGATACCATCAGCACAACAGCCACAATACGGAAGATTGTATAAGCCTGAGAAAGATCGTGGAACGGTTGATCCGAGAGGGGAGACTGGATCAGTATATCGCCCGGCAGCTACCAGCGCCGGTGCCGAACCCCACTCGGCAGATAAACATGATAAGCACTACCAGCGGTGGCCCTACCGTTGCGGGAATGAGCAACCGTTTGATGAAACAGTATGTGTGCGCCGCACAGTTTCCTCAGGTGCTCGGCATAGAGGTGAATCGGCACCAGGAAGTACCAAAGGTTGATTGGGAGCCGATCACATTTTGCGAAGAGGAAGAAGAGGGAATCCTCTATCCCCACGATGACCCGATGATCATCCGAGCTGAAATTACCGACTACGATGTAGGGCGAGTGCTGATCGATACCGGGAGTTCCGTGAGAGTGATCTTCGCCGAAGCTTTCAGAGAGATGGGAATCAGTGACAGCCAGGTCAACCGACAGCTGACACCCTTGCTGAGTTTCTCCGGGGACCTGGTCCAACCGGTCGGCAGCGTTAAAATGCCAATTACCTTCGGTACCGCACCAAGGAAAACAACGACATACGATCAGTTCCTCATCGTTGACTGCCCGACAGCATACAACGTCATCGTTGGGCGAACGGCACTTACGAGGGTTAAGGCGCATCTTTCGCCCCACATGCTATTGATGAAGTTCCCGACCCCCAACGGCACGGGAGCTGTCCGAGGAAACCAGTTAAGTGCGCGGACTTGCTACGCCACGGCTCTCAAGGCAACCTCTTTCAAACTCCCCGACGAGACCATGTCTGTGCAGGGGTTACCTGAACGGCATGGGACTGGTTGACGACCCAAGAGATGAGTCCCCAACCCCTCACACACAACCCGCCGAGGAACTGGAGACGGTAACCTTGAGCGATGAACAGCCCGATCGTCAGGTTAGGATCGGCACAAGACTCACTCCTGATCTCCGAACGCAATTCATAAATTTCTTGCGGCACCATTCGGAAGTGTTTGCATGGTCTTACGAAGATATGCCCGGCATCGCCCCCGAGGTCATCAGCCATAAACTCAGCATTTCCCCCGTTTATAAACCCGTTAGGCAGAAGCGCCGATCGTACGATGCCGAACGATACGAGGCCATGCGTACAGAGGTCGACAAACTTCAAACCATCGGCTTCATCCGGGAGGCAACGTATCCCGTATGGCTGGCAAATTCCGTGATGGTGAGAAAGGCCACAGGCGGGTGGCGAATGTGCCAAGACTATACCGATCTCAACAAGGCCTGCCCGAAGGACAGCTTTCCGTTACCACGGATAGACCAGCTTGTGGACGCCACTGCCGGCCACGAACTGCTGAGCTTCATGGACGCCTATTCCGGTTACAATCAGATATTCATGCACCCTCTCGATAGCGAACACACCGCATTCATAACGGACAAAGGGTTGTACTGTTACAATGTCATGCCGTTCGGTCTGAAGAACGCGGGGGCAACATATCAAAGGCTTGTCAACAAAATCTTCGCCGGATACATCGGCAACATCATGGAGGTTTACGTTGACGACATGTTGGTAAAAAGCAGAACTGCCGAGAACACCTGCAGAACTTATCAATCATGTTCGGCATACTGAAAGACTACCGGATGAGACTGAACCCGAAGAAATGCGCCTTCGGTGTATCTTCCGGGAAATTCCTCGGATTCATGATCAGTCAAAGGGGGATCGAAGCGAATCCCGAGAAAATAAAAGCAATCATCGATATGGAGAGGCCGAAGACGACGAAGGACATTCAAAGCCTTACCGGACGCGTGGCCGCCTTGACCCGCTTCATATCGAAAGCTACCGATAAATGTGTACCGTTCTTTAAAGCCTTGAAAGGGGGCAAACAGAATATCACATGGACTGCCGAATGCGATAAGGCATTTCAAGACTTAAAGAACTACATGAGCAAAGCCCCCCTGTTGTCAAAACCACTGCCTGGGGAAATTCTCTACCTATACCTTTCGGTATCTAGCACTGCCGTCAGTTCGGTATTGATTCGAAAACCAGAAAAGGCAGAGCTACCGATTTTCTATGTCAGTAAGGCACTCCAGAGTGCTGAACTTCGGTATCCCCCATTAGAGCAGCTTGGACTAGCCTTGTTGTCTCGGCACGAAGACTTCGGCCATACTTTCAGGCGCACGGGATCAAAGTCCTGACCAACCAACCGCTCCGGCAAGTGCTCCAGAAACCAGAAATTTCTGGCCGATTGATCAAGTGGGCATCGAACTCGGAGAATTCGACATACAGTTCGTTCCGAGGCCCGCCGAAAAGGGCCAGGCTGTTGCCGATTTTATCTCCGAGCTTACCCCATCAACAGCACAGTCGACGCCCGAGGCGGTGACGAGACCGGATTGCCGGTTGAGCTAGACGCCGAACGCTTTGACACCTCAACTCCCGTATGGGGTTTGCACGTCGATGGGTCGGCAAACCAACAAGGATGCGGAGCAGGCTTGGTACTGACAACACCAAACGGACTCAAGATCGAGTACGCCCTCCGATTCGACTTCCGAACCTCCAACAATGAAGCGGAATATGAAGCCCTCTTGGCCGGCCTTCGGTTAGCCAAGAGCATGAATGCAAAGCAAATACGAATTCACAGTGATTCCCAGCTCATCGTGAACCAGGTAACTGGCAGACTTCGCCGCCAAGGATGCCTCCATGTACGCCTACCTTTCAACCGCCCATCAGCTACTCCAGAAGCTTCCAAGCCTACGAGATCAAACAGATCCCCAGAGGCGAAAACAGCCATGCCGATGCACTGGCGCGCCTGGCTTCGGCGATAAACGACAAGGTCGGAAGAAAGGTACCGGTGGAGATTCTTGCCCAACCGAGCACGGTAGCCTCCGAAACGTGTACCGTACGGTATGAGGATACATGGATGTCTCATATCTACTTGTACCTGACGAACGGCACCCTTCCTGAAGATAAGGCCCAGGCCCGGAAGCTTAGATACCGATCAGCAAGGTACACTGTCATCAACAATGTGCTTTACAAGCGTGGCTACACCACCCCATATCTCAAATGCCTTACGGCAGAACAGGGGGACTACGTCCTTCGGGAGATCCATAACGGTGTGTGTGGCGACCATTCCGGGTCCCGATTCCTCGCCTACAAAGCCTTTCGGCAGGGATACTTTTGGCCGACCATGCATCAGGACGCTAATTCACTTGTGAAAAGATGTGATAAATGCCAGCGCTTCGGTAACGTTCCGCATATCCCTGCCGAACCTCTGACACCGATTGTAAGCCCTTGGCCTTTCGCACAATGGGGACTAGACCTGATCGGTCCAATGCCGCAAGGCAAGGGGCAGGTAAAATATGCAGTGGTTGCCGTCGACTACTTCACCAAATGGGTGGAAGCCGAACCTCTGGCAACCATAACGGCAACAAAGATGGAGGATTTTGTCTGGACCCACATTTGTTGCCGATTCGGTATCCCATATGCAATCATTACCGATAACGGCAGACAATTCAATTCGGAACTCTTCAGGCAATTTTGCACCCGCCTGAAAATCAACTTGTTTTTCGCATCACCAGCCCATCTCCAGTCGAACGGCCAGGTACAAGTAATAAACAAAATAGTGAAGAAGCTACTGAAACGGCAGCTGGACAAGGTCAAGGGAGCCTGGCCGGAAAAGCTTCCCGAGGCACTATGGGCCATTCGGACGTCTTACCGAACGTCCACTGGAGAAACCTCTTTTTCCCTGGCTTTTGGTTCGGAAGCGGTGGTGCCTGTGAAAATCACCAAAGCCGAACGAAGAGGCCATGTCTCTAAGCCTTGACCTACTCGAAGAGCACCGAGCACATGCCAACCTTCGGAATGAAGCCTACAAACAACGTGTCTCTCGGTATTACGACTCTAGGGTCAGACACCGCTCATTCCGAATCGAAGAATGGGTCATGCGCAAAGTTTCGCTAGCAACCAAAGACGCCACCGAAGGAACCTTCGGACCTTCCTGGGAAGGACCCTATGAGATCATCGGTATCCTTCGCTCGGGAACCTACCAACTAAGAGACTCCAACGGCAAGCCCTCGGCCATCCTTGGAACGTAGAACATCTCAAATACTACTACAAGTAACCTAGCCTACGGCAGGTCGACACTGTAACTACTCACAATGTATTTGTTCTTCAACTGAAATTAATAGAAAGTCTTCGGCACTATTACTTCAGCCTCTCTTTAATTATCCTATTAGCCCACGGCTGCTAAGTGTTAATGTCCTACGGCATTTATATTAGCCTACGGTAATAAATGATTGTCGAGGTTTTTACACTCCAGATCCCATCGGGGCTTGTGAAATTCGAAGTTTCGAAGTTAACATTCAACGCCTTTATCAGCCAACGGCAATAAGCGATGTTCGAAGCCTTTACACGAATCCAAAATTCAAAATACGGCAACTTGCCTGCGGCAGTTAGCCTACGTTACAGGACAATCGGTAACTATAACATATTCAAAGCACTTGGATAAAATTGCTCAGACAATTGAACAAGAACAGTTTAAATTTAAATTAAATGATGCCCTCGGCACCAATGTGTTCAGAATGAAATGAAAATCACAAACTAAAGTTACAAAGTACAAAAGAAATAACAAGCCCTCAACGTTCATCACTGGCGGCGGCCTCGGGAGACCCGGAATCCTCAGCAGCGTCCTCCCCTTCGTAATCTTCGATCATTTCCTCGGTTATTCCCTCCGGAAGGGGAGGAGGATCGGCAGCGAAGTTCAGGTTCAGCTTTTGCCCAGGGTTGTACCGTTTGAATCGGTACAGCAGATCCGCCATCTCCGAGCCTACTTCCCCGTCCAGAAGGGTAGTGAACTCTTCAGATGAGCGGTATCCCTGGACAGCCGACCGAACGGCAGCCTCGATCTCCGCAGCTTTGGTCCGCTCAGAGTCCTCTAGGGCATCTTGAACCGCCTCCGAAGCCGCCTCGGCATCCCGCGCTACCGCCTGTGCTGCCTCCAAGGCCTCCCGCATTTCCTCCGCATTTGCCTCCGAAGTGAGAGCCTGCCGTTCGGCAGGCCTCTTCTCCTTGAGCAGCTGGGCGTGGACTTGAAGTGCCTTGCCTGCTTCGGCGACCTTGGCTCTGCCTTCGTCGTAGGCCTTTTTCTCCCTCTCGGCAGCAGAGATGGCCCGCTTGATGCACAGCCACATCTCTATGGACGCCTGCACACAACAAAGAAAGTCAGAAAAAAGAATGAAAGGACAATAGAGGAAAGGAATTCTTACCGTTGCCTGAAGACGGAAGGCACGTCCGGCCTGCTCTCGAAGGAGCTTCTTCGGCAGTTCGTCAATCTCCGGCAGCTCCATTTGAGAGCCGAGGATCATATGGTTGACGAACTGCACCGTCTTCGAGGGGCAGGCGATGGTGACGGCCTCGGTAGGCCCGTCCTCGTTCTCCACCGCGAAGACGGCCCTCAGAGCCTCCGACGGACGGCTCCGCTTGGAAGCAGGCGAGGCTTTCAAGTCCACTGTGACCGGCCGCTTCTCGGCAGCTCTGGAGGCGGCGGCTTCGGCATGGACTGCCTCGAAGCAGGGGCATCGGCAGTCGGCCATGCGACAGGCTCAGCGCCCAGCTGTCGCATGCGCTCGGCGAGGGTCACGTCCTCAGGGTCCGTTGACTGCCGAACTGGAGCTGCCTCGGGCTGCTTCTTCTTCTTCTTGCCCTCCAGGCCCATCATGAGGCGCCTCCTAGAGGACTCATTCATCTTCTTAGCCTCGGCAGCTCTCCTGATGTCCGTCACTGACCAAGAAAATTTGGTTAATCGGCAAGAAGAACAATGCAAAAGTAAAGGGAAAGCGCAAGTATGCTTACTCTCGGCAGGGTCGACGAGTCCGGCTCTGATGAGATTGTTGGTGAAGAGGAAGCGCGGGTAAACTCGATCGTCAGAGGGAACTTTCAGCCTCACTCTGTCGAGTTGCCGAATCTCACTCTGCTTGAGTTTACCTGTCCGAAGAAGGAGTGAGTTACAAAAATAATAATAATAATCAGACAAAAGAAAAACAATAATTAGCCTATCGATCGGTAACTCGGATACCTACCGGCTATTTGAAACGTTGTGGGTACTGAAAACCGTGGGGGTACTCCCGATGACGATTCCCAATCGCCGGAGAGTAGCACCCGCCGATTCTTCCAAGACTTTTGGGAAGTCGGCACCGAGCTGATGAAGTGGCCCCGCTCGGAAGCCTTCAGGCAGTTCGCCTGAACCCAACCACCGTGATCGGCACTCTTCGACTTGGTGATGCTGTACAGATACGAGAACTGCTCGTAGGAGGGCAATCCCCCTCCCCGACAATCCCGAACGCAGCTATCACCCCCATCAGGGCCACCCAAAAGTTGGGATTGTACTGGCCTGGGGCATACCCGATCTGGGCGAGTATCTTCTGCACGGCTGGCTGCAACGGCAACCTGACCCCCTGCAGAAGTACGTCGGTGAAGAAGGCGACTTCACCGTCCCCTGGGTCGCTGAGGGATTCAGTAGGGCTCGGAATCCTCATCTTCACCGAGTCCGGAATGAGGTACTCGGCCCTAATCTTCTCGAGCTCCCATTCGGTAAGTTTGTTGGGCTCCAAATAATCGACCCTGAACAGGGTCTTCTTCGGTACACCCACCGGTATCCTAGACCGCTCCCGGTGGATGATCGTCACCCTTGGCCGAGAAGGACCAGAAACGACCTCATCACGACCGGAGGTGAAGGGCTCCGGCTGATCGAAGGTACCGACGCGGGTACCGTCCTTATAGACTGCGGCCAAGGGAAGCGGTTGCCCCGTCATAAGTCCCTTACCGATGCCGTGGGTGAGAACGGAGCTCACCTCCTCACCGAATATCTCTACATCGGTGTCCTCTCCACCCTCGGCCTCGAGGCTCGCAGCCCCGCTGGACGTGTCCCAGCTCGATGACAACTTCTCATCGAACGCATTGGGCTCACTGCCGAAGGACGACTCGCTAGCAGACATCTACAAAACAGGGAAATAATGGCTAAGGCCGTGTCATAAACTACCCTACCGATGCCTAAGTCACTACCTATGGCTCACTAGACCACCGAAGGAAGACCTTACTAACAATCGGCTAGCCTACGCCATGAAAAGACGTACAGAAATAAAAGAAAGTATTACGAGAGTACCGAACGGCACCTTACCTTGAGTATTGTAGGAAGCTCTGACTGCCGAATGTAGACTTCGAAAATCGCCTTGAATGCCTAGAACTTCTGCGAAAATCGCCTGGATTGCCGTTCACTGTCTTCGGAAATCGCCTGCACAGAGCTCTCGCGTCAACTCTCAAATGCAAAGTGAGCTTTACGCATGGAGCAGCCTCTATTTATAGGGAGATGGCTGCAACAGTACTCCTCGGGAAACCAAACGGCTCATAAATGCCGCCGTCAGGCGTCACTTCGCTAGCCACGTGTCGCCCAGTGGATGACGGTGTGGGCTGCACGCCAGGTACAGAAGACGAAGCGTCTTTGCACGCCAGGTACAGAA
This sequence comes from Prunus dulcis, assembly GCF_902201215.1. Lineage (NCBI taxonomy): Eukaryota > Viridiplantae > Streptophyta > Magnoliopsida > Rosales > Rosaceae > Prunus > Prunus dulcis. The sequence continues at coordinate 22,954,982 of NC_047655.1, read as the reverse complement.
GACGAAGCGTCTTTACACGCCAGGCGCGGAAAACGAAGCGTCTCTACCCTCACCCCTCTCAGCATCGACGACCCTTCTGGTCTCAGGGGAGTCCCTTCTAAACGATCTTACCGAACGGCAGGGCACCTACGACCATCCAGGGAGAACCAAATTCCCTTCCGAAGGACCTTCGGAAGAGAACTTGGGGGACTACTGTTTATACTTGAAATAAACGACCTATGACTGCCAAACACGTGGACTGAACCGATATTTATCACAATAAACCCTTCGGCATGTTCCCTACCGAAGACGTACATTCTGGCTGTTTTGCACCTGGACACGTGTCATGCTCACAATCCGCTTATACAGTCCCCCATCGGAAATATGAGCACAGTGCACGCCTCCCAAGGCCTATATAAGGAGACCCCTATCCCCGAAAGGGGAAGAGAGAAAAAACCAACGGTACGCTACCGCTCGATCTGTAATATGATATTTACTAAATACGTACTTACTTAAGTATCGGAGAGCCTTCGGCCGGTACCACACCGGTATCCCAAGGTCTTACCGAACGTGCCTTTTTGCAGGAACTTGATCTTCCGAAGACTAACTCCCTTCCGAAGACATAATATCACTAAGTTGGGCGAACCACGTGTCAAACCATTTTTTCGCATCAACAATGAGTATAATTGAAAAATTAAACAAACTTTGATTTACATTCCTACACAAATCAAACATAGGAAATAAAATAATGTAGTATTTCCTGATTACTTTACTAGCATTATCACATGGGAAACGGAAATTTCATTATTCATCTCTTAAGAAAAGAAATGGGAAATTCTTTCCCATCATATCTTTTCCGTGAATCAAACAAGGTTGATGTTAATGTGCCACATAATTCATTAACTTTCATCGATTTTTCTATTAAAAATTTCAAAAGACACCTTAAAATTTTGTTTACAATCCATTTCATGTTACAGTTCCAATTTTATCCATAGAATTTGTTTTCAAAAAATTTATGAAAGACCAAAAAGAAAAAAAATACTAATTAAAAAGAATAACAAAATAACCCATCTCCAAGGTCTAAAATATCGATGATATAGGAAATATCGGTAGTCTAAAAACATGAAAATTTTGATGGAAATATCAAGATATTATCGATATAGATAAAAATTGAATAAGTAAGAAAAACTTGAAAATTTTTTATTGAAAATTTGGAGGATGTTTATTTAGTCAATTATCTATTAGTTTATCACAAAAAATTGGAAGGAAATGCATTGCATTGCATGATGGGTTTAACTAATTTAAGTTGATTATGTAGCGAGCTTACAAACACTATGAGTGTAGAAAATATTTAGTAATTAATGAAAGAAGATTAAACATGTAACAACCCAAAACAAAATATCCGAAAATTTCAAGAAGAAAGACGGATTTGCCCTCACATTATTTATTAAAAAAAAAAAAGAGAGATTTTTATCGGATGTTACTATCTCTCCCGTGATACTCTTTCCCTCTCTCTCTCTCTCCAATCAGTTCTCTCCTCTCTCTTTCTCTGAAAACCGACCATCCTCATCCTCATCCTCATGGGACCAGATCAAGAACCTCCTCACGTTCTGGTTCTTTGTTTCCATGACTTTGATTTTGGGAGTGTAGACGCTTTAGCAGATTTGGATACTAGTTCTTTCAAAGCTTCTGAATTTGGTGACAGAGCCAACAAAAGCATAGAAGGAGAGACAGAAACAAGAATCCCTTCTTTGCAAGCCAGCCAATCAGACCATTCAGCTTATTATAATACCAGCCAGCAGAGGCCAAACTGAACCCCAGGAGAAACCTTCAAGAGGTCCAGCTAGCTCGGACCAGCAGTGAGTGGACCTTTCTTTTATAAATGATTTTATGCAAATGAATTGCCTTATTTGATCTTGAATAAGAATTCTTGCAAGTCTTGAGCATGTTTTATACTGCTAAATACATTATTGAGGTTATATTAGCAGCAGACCTTGAGCATTATATAACAAAATAGCAGTAGCATTATGAATACAGTTAAATTAGTAGATTTCAGTGAATTCGTACAAAAAGCAGAGTTTGAGATTTACATCATATTAAATAGCAGTATAGTTTCCGATTTAACAAAAGTCAGCTATTTATCAGACTTATCAGAAGTTTTCTATTTTCTTGGGGCAGCACAGTTATAGATTAATTACAGATTCAGTTATTTATCAGATTTTTCAGAAATAGTATTATATTTACATATGATATTTTCTCAGCAGTTTATATATTTTCTTAAACCAATGTGGGTACCCAGTTACAGAAACAGGTTGCCGTCAAATAAAACGATGTCTACGGACATCCAGGTTGCCTTCGGTTTATGTTGCCTTCGGTTTATGTTGCCTTCGGTTTATGTTGCCTTCGGATATGATGATGTCTACGGACATCCAGGTTATTTCCCGTTACGTCAGTGCACTTGACATTTGCCTCACGAGTTTCGGGGACGCTCGGACCGTGAGTGCCAGGATTTGCGGCTCGGCAGACTTAGTGTCCCGAGACCTGCCAGGATTGCGGCTCGGCTGACTTATGTCCCCGAGACCTGCCAGGATAGCGGATCAGGCTGACTACGGTCCCCTGTATCCTGCCTGAGCGACTCGAGCTGACTTGGTGTCATCGAGGACCTGCCGGCGGATCAAGCTGATTATAGTCCCCTGATTTCGCCAGTTTGCGGCTCGGGTAGCCTGTATGACGCCCGAGACCTGCCAGGGGAATTGACAGATTAACAGAGAAATTGACGGTTACCAGGAATTGACGGATACCAGGAATTGACGGAATTAAAAGGGTACACCCAGTTGGTAACTTTAAAGGAATTTCAATGCAATTATGCAAATATTGATTTCAGTGATTTTACTTGAGTTTCTTAATATCGAGCAGCTTATACTTCTGTGTATATAACTGTATATATATGTTTACCTAAATGCTTTGGACTTATCATAACTCAAGTACAGTTTACAGATTCAGTTTTCTTATGAATATTATGTTTTACAGTGGGGGTTATTTATGTTCATATATAGTTTCCCAGAACTTTATTTTTGGTTCACTCACACTTTGAAATGTTTTGCGCCCCCCAGGCAGTCGAGAGCACAGGAATCCACCACCAGGCCTACTTCCAGCTTCCACGCTACTTCCGAGATTTAGGATTTATTGTAAATTACTTAAAGTCTTGTAATTCATTAGTAACTGCTCTGATATCTGGTTGGATTAGATAACCAGAATTGATGAATATTCAGTTACCCTATTCTGGCAGTTGGTGTGATTTTATTAGTTTGTTTGACAGGTGGAAAAATTTGGATTTAGTCAAATCACAAGGGAGACTCTGCCAATTTTTCAACAAGAGTCTAAGGAAAGCTTTAACAGTATTTATTAGCAGAAAAGGGTAAAGAGGTCATTGTGCCCGACATTTGCCAGGTGTCGGACACGCACAGGGCTTGGTTCGAATTCCAAAGTGGAAATTGGGTCGGGTCCTGTCAAAACACACCATAATCATTTATATATAACGATTTACTACAATATTTTATACTTTATACATTGCATGGTAAGATACATGAGTGTTAGTACCACATAGAGTTCTTCTTTGCGTATTATCACAAAAACATAAGCAACATGGTGGTTTAAGGCGTTAGAGGAGTGTAATGGCAGGGGTTTGAATCCCCTTTGCATGTGTGCTTTGTGTTATTATTATTATTATTTTTCCATTACGTCGATATTTTCGATATTATAACGATATTTTAACAAAATATTGCTAAAGTAGCGAAATTATCGACATCGATATTTTTCGATATTATCGATATTTATACGATATGTACATGGAAACGTTCCGAAATATCTGTGACCCGAAAAAACGATAATATCCTCTATATTTTAAACTATGCCCACCCCTAACATCCAACCCCATTTGCAGCTCCCCCTTCTCTACTCACCCACGACTAGCCCCTCAACCACCCACAGCCTGAGAACAAAATCCCCCTGCCTATTTCTCAATTCTCTGCCCACAAAATACTCTCTTTTTCATTATTTTTCTGTACTATGTCACTTCTACTTTTGCAAGAATTCAAAGAAATACAATATTAGAACGAGATGCATAATCTAATCCCTACTACTGAGAGAACATAAGAAAGATAGAGCCAGGAGAGAGGAGACTGGGCTAAGGGATTCGCGGGGAGGTAAAAGAGGGGGTGTGGCACAATTGACTGCGGTGGCAAATTCTCACCAAAGTTGAAGTTCAAGGTTTCAAGGTACCAAATGATGTGCGTAAGTTCCTAACAGATTTACGTTTAAATCTCTGCGGTTGACTTTGTGAGATACTCTTGACATATTCGAGATTTGTGAACCTGGATGGAACCAAAACTCAAATTCAATAATCTTCAAAAGTGTATCCTGAAATGCGAAATGGTTGAAAGTAGTGTGCATTGTTGTGAAAATTATTGACCTCAAGTACATTCACCCTTCTAAAGGTACCATTTTTCTTTCTAAACCCATCTCTACAAAGAATATTAACTCTGTTTGCCAATGCCTACCATTTTTTCTTTCCACAAGCAGCATTGACCAAAGTTGGTTTTGATCAGTTGGTTGAGAGACAGGTGTTGATCATGGGGTGCAGATTGAAGAAGCTATGTGTTTGTACCATAACTGACCGAGCAACTAGCTAGGCTAGATCATTCGAGTGCCATGCTTTGAGAGGTCATCACCTTAGCCAAAGAAGCAGCATCAACAAATCACAACTCTAAGCAAAGCAAGAGGAGTCCCACATCGGAAAACTACAAGAGATGGAGACTCCCCCTCACCTATAAAAGAAGACTACTCTTTCCTTAGAAGGGGACTGGCTCTTGAGTACTCTCTCTTCTGGATCCATCTCTAGGCTGAGCTTCTCACTTGTTATCTCTATATTTGGGTCTAATCCCCTTGTACAAATGTAAACAAACATTATCATAATGAGAACAGCCTTCTCCGTGGACGTAGCCCATTATTCGGGTGAACCACGTATATCTTGTCTTCTATATGTTTATCGTTTGCCCAAATCCTCACACACTTGGTGAAGGTCCTCACCTTCATCCATCATCCATCACACCTCATCACTAAGTTGGACTCAACCTTGGCCTAACCATTTTGAGCATCAACACTATGTTTCTGGAAAATTAATTTCATTGTAATTATATGGTACCGGTACAAGCAATTCCCAATTCTGGAAAATTAATTTCGTTCTATCTTTTCCTTATCAGCTTATGCAGCGGCATCTATTAGAGCGTGCACTTTTTCTTTTCAAGGTTGCATTTCTTTTCAAGACTTCTGTAGGAAGGTGATGCCATGCGAGGAAAGCTTTTAACGGCTCTACAGCTGAAAGGTATGCATAGCCTTTGGCTTGTTTTCGTGTTGCTTTGTTCGTCAAGATAGCACTAAATTTGCACTTCTTGTTTGGAACACAGGGTCATTAATGTATCTTTCTGATTGTCTTTCAAATCTGTATTAACAGGTTCTTTGGGAGATTCAGTTTCATGGAACACTGCAGGATTTTGAGTTTTTTTTTTTTGGGCACACTTTCTCTCCCTAGGCTTTGTAAAAGTTTCTCTCCTGAATCTGATCATTTGGGCGGCTTAGAGTTCCCTGTTGAGAGAAAAGAAATTATGGTTTAACATTTGGAAGAACCTTTTGACTTCTTTGTTTTTTAGTTGTGCCTTTGCCATTCTCATCATTGTTTCTTGCATTTTGCTTTGGCAATCTTGGGTTCTTATGAACATGTTGATGTTGCATTACATTTTTTCTATTTGTTGGATTGGATATCCATCAAATAATTTTATATGTCATTTTATTTTTATAAAGATGACCGTTGAAATAAGATAAAAAAAATAGATTGTACAAAATTTTACTTGACCAACTGAGGCATGCATGACTACAACACACTTATTGTCATTGACGGAGAAAGAAATAAAATTTTGGAAAAAAGAGGAAAGAAAAAAACTTTTCTTTAAAAAAAATTAAACCCCCAAATTAAGAAAATGATAAAGCCCTTAAATAATCAAAATAATAACCAAACATAAACTTAAATCAGGTCTAAAGCCAAAGGAGAGAGAAATTTTTTAAAAGAAGCCAAAATGGACAAAATTGCTCTTATTTATTTTTGGATTTCCTAAGGAATCCTTTTACATTTGCATGTCTTTGATTTGAAAGTTGAGAGGTTTTTCTGTCTATTTTGAAAAAGCTTTGGCTTTCTCCAAAAGTGAAAGTTTTTTTGTGGCTAAAACCTAAATTTACTTAGTCGAAATCCACACCTAGGGAATGAAGTGAACCACCACGACCAACAACACCACAACCATTACTTCCACAACAAACATCATCAGTGGCGGATGCAGGAATTGCCACTCATGGGGTCATAGTGTAAACTACCCAATGTTTTTTTAAGATGAAAAAACTATTGAAAATGATACAATGGTACTTTCACTCATAATTAATGTCAAAAACAATATTACAATTACAAAAGTTACTTGAATTGAATTGTAAACTTTCACAAATATAGTGAAGGCGGCGGGTACGGTTGGTAGTGAATGGCAACTAGCACCCTTGGCAGTGGTGGAGGTCTTGGGGAGATTGGGGTTAGGGTTGTTGTTGAGGAGAAATATGAAAATTGGGATTTTGGAGGTGAATTTTGGGGTCTCTGCTGTTTAGAGGGTTCAGCTCCCTTTTTATTTGTTTTTTTTTTATTTTTAAAACGTCGTTTTAAAAAATTGCCTTGGCCAAAACATTGTCGTTTTGCCAAGCAGTTTTAAAAAATAAAAAACAGAACCCCAGCTGGCCCACGAAGCTTCTTCTTTTCCATTGGGTCGGTTCCATGGTTGCCAAGGGAAAAAAAAAATCAGATCCTACCACTAAATTCAGATCTTCCATGGGGTCGTCTGACTCCATTGACCCCATGGTGGATCCACCAATGAATATCACCACCACCTCCACAATCGCCATCCCCACCACCACCACCACTATCACAACCACCAACTCCACCTTTATCACCATCACCATTACTGATTAGTACATAACACTTTCAACATCATGTCTATTTTAGTCATTATTCACAGTTACAATAATTTTATATTAAAATTTACCAAAAGATTTTGACACTGATTTTTGTACTAACAACACTTTAAAAATATTGTTTACCAAATATGGAGCTACTTTACTTTATAACTAATTATTTTCAAAGCACAACAGAAGAAATTTTTTTTTTTTAAGTGACAACAATCCCAAGCTGGCCCTTAGTCTTAATCCGCCACCAAGGAGTGAAGTGAACCGGGGGTAGTTGACATGCTTCAAGTAAAATGATAAGTGGATCTATTATAATAAAAGTAGAATGGTGAGTAAAATTTTACTTGACCAACATGGGTATGTATGAAATTTTTTTATTTTTTATTTTTGGATAAAATAGTATTCTAAATTACTCTAATTTATGATGAGGAGGATTTAACTTGAATGGAAAGAGAAGGACATACTGTATTGACCAACCGCCCAACTCACAACTATGATTAGGCATGCCGGCTTTATGAGAGAGTGCTTTACTTTGAGCAAAAGAGAGAAGAGCTAGAACAAGAAAATAAATAAATAAAATATTACAGCTCTCTAATGCATTGTGTTCCCATAACATATCAAAGCAATTGATAGTGAAAGAAGAGAAAATATACACGACCCTAATAAAACTTTCACTTTGACACAAATCTCATGGCGTCCATACTCATATTAACAAGTAGCAGAGCAGTTATGGCCATGGCTTTTCTTTTCTTTTCTTTAAACCAGGTTAACCGTTAGTACCAGTGTCTGGGAGGAGAGAGAGAGAGAGAGAGAGAGAGAGAGAAGAAATAATGGGTTAGGGTGTTTTCTAAGTAATCGTAGATATTCCTCATCCCATTCAAACGCTCCTTTTCTAGCAATACAGTGTGCTTTGTGTTCAAATTATTTGGTGGCTTTCTATGTCTTTTTAGGCCAACAAAGATAGAAGAAACTTTTTGACTGGGGGAATGTATAATGTATATGTGATATAATTTCAATTTCCGAAAAAGAAAGAAATTAATATATGCGTTAGCACATCAGACTGTTTGACAATAAAAGATGCAATCTTATATATCGATATAATTTTCTATTCTTCTTGTGCTTTCAATAAGAAACAATCTCATGTATGGTTACTTTAATCACTATCTTTCTCCAATATTAATTGCTAAATTGTTATCTATTTCATCTTTTGCGTATTAATTGCTAAATGAGAGATCTCTCATTTTTATACTCATTAACGCTTTTCAAATACAATAAAAACACTAAAATTATAGAACTGTAAAGCAAAAATACTTAAACTAAGAACAATAATAATTTTTTTTTTGTTTAGGGTCAGGTCCCTTTGCAATTTAGATTGGTTTTGTTGGGAATTTGGACAGTTAAAAAGATCATACACATTCAGGCCCTCTTAGACATGATTCATATTTTTGAAGAGAGTTTCCTTCATGAAATTTTACCTTCGGCCTAAGACCAAAGAAGGAACAAAGTAGGCACAAAAAGGCCCAGGCCTAGCAAACTTGCGATCAAATTCATCACAATGGAACCTGAGATCACGTGGAAATGCTAATAGGGGTTGTGGTGGGTGAGGGGGTTGCGAGAGGGGTTCAATTGACCCACTATCTAATAAGAAAGAGAAAATATTGAACTTGAACTTTTTAATGATTGAATAGTTGGATTGAACCCCTTCACCAAAAAAATCCCCCTCATTGTCCACAAAGTGAGGAGAATCTAAATAGTTAGACCCAAGCTTGGAAGCTCAATGTTGATTTTGATTATTTCAAAAACAAAACAGAGTGTTCCTTTTATTCTTTGCTTTTGCTTTTGCTTTTGCTTTTGATTAGGGGAATGATTTAAAAATATAATGAAGAAAACAAAAAGACAGGTATCTTTGAGGTTTCCCCTTCCTTGATGTGTTGGTATAATATGATTCGAAATTTAAATGCCCAGACTTCGAACCAAGAACAATACTTAAACTTAGAAGAAAAAAGATCCTTTTTTTCTTTTTGAGATCACAAACAGAGGACAATCTTACATAGTTTATATTTAAAATAACAAAATAAAATAAAAAAAATAAAAAGAGATGCTTTTTTAAGTTTCTTTGCTTTTGCTTTTGATTAGGAGCATCATTTAATAATGAAGAAAACGAAGACTGAGGTATATCTCTTTGAGGTGTCCCCTTGGTCGATGTGTTGGTATAATATGATTCGAAACTTAAACGCCCAGGCTTTGAAAAAGAATATTATACAAACAAATATTGCTTGATTTGCAAGTCTAATATAAGTTCCTTTCCTCCCATCTCTATATAAATCCATAACATGACCTTGAGAGACACATTGCGTTTGAGTAACAGCAGTTCCTGTTGTTTTTGCTGTGTACGTGAACAAATTATAACTAAGATGTCAGAAATTGTTACTTTTGGAGCTGAGGGGATACTGACGAAGGTGGCTTCACTTGCCCAACAAGAATTCAATCTTCTGCGGGGATTCAAAGGAGAACTCACAAGTCTGCGTGAATCATTGTCCAAGGTTCAAGCCATGCTACAAGATGCCGGGAAAAAAAGGGATCGGGCCGAGGCGGTCAAAATGTGGGTGAAGGACCTTGAAGACATAGCTCATGATGCTGATGATGTGTTGGATGAATATGAATATGAAGTTCTCCGGCGTAAGGTAGAAGTGCAAGACCAGATGAAGAAAAAGGTACTCAATTTCTTTTCACTCCACTACAATCCCATTGCATTCCGTCACAAAATGGCACATAAAATCAAGAAAATCAACTCATCTTTAGTCAATCTGAAGAATGAGGCAGCTAGTATTGATCTAGTTGAAAGAACATTCCAAGGTGGAAGCTCTCATGATGCAGGAGTTGACAGGGAAACCGTCTCCAGCTTTGCTCAAGATGAAAAGTACGTCGTTGGAAGGGAGAAGGTTGTGTTAGATATAGTAACAACCTTGATCGACTCAAGCAATACTCCAAAGAATTCTCTCTCGGTTATGCCCATTGTAGGATTTGCTGGCTTGGGAAAAACAACTTTGGCTAAATCTATATATAATCATGATGAGATAGGCAGACAATTCACTATAAAAATATGGATATGCGTATCTATTCCTTTCGAAGTCAAGTCGATTTTAAACAAGATCTTGGTACATTTTAAACCAGAAAAGGCTCAAGAGAAGGAAGCAGCACTCAAAAATCTTCAAAAACATCTGAAAGGAAAACGATATTTGCTTGTACTCGATGATGTTTGGAACGAAGAACCTGACAAATGGAATGATTTGACGAGTTGTTTGTCAAGTGTTAAAGATACCCAAGGAAGCAGCATTCGATTGCAAGAGTAAATACTCTTAATTGCTTGATTTACAAGCCTCTTACGAGAGTAGATTTGCTACGTTTGATGATGCCTTTATTTTTTTATTATAAAGAAATATAGTCATTAAATGCTTATTGCATAGTGTTATTGGTTCGAAACCAATGAATTTGTTATCAATCTAATTCAATTCAATTTTTATATTGGATTTGAGATTTTACAATCTGATCCAATGTGTTCGGATGTCAGGATCCAATTCAATGTACATTGGATTGGATTGAATTGGATGATCGGTTTGTATGAAAATATGATAATTGCAAAGATGATCATATAGAATTTAATCCAATAGAAAATACCATTAAGTATGTACTAAATAGTCATAAATAAATTTTAGAAAACAACACTACAATACGAAGTTTGACATTTAAAGTTCAAGTTACATCCATTCCTTAAAAAAATCAACACAAAAACTTAGAAATCTAGAATGTTAATATATAATTTTTTTTGTTCAAAATAATATCAACAAAGTTGTGTTGGTGTGTTGGTGTAAGTGGAACGTAAAAGGTGGTTTATGTTCGAGCACTGGAAAAGAAAAATATTTGCATATATTTTTAAAAGGTTGGATTCTAGATTTGCTAACCAAACCGGTCCAATTAGTTTAAATTTTTTTTTGGAACCAATCCAATTCCAATATTATTGAAACCAATAAAATTGGAGTAGATTGGTCAATTTTGAAATATTGATTTGGATTTTGCACAGACCTAGTAATTATAGTTAATTTTTAAACATTATCATTTAATACAAATTCAAACTCGTGTGCCAATAGGTTTTGGGAAATATGATGCGTTTTGAAAACATTGATGGATGGCGGGTTATTCAAGAAAGTACCATATGGGATTTATCAGATGGAGATGAAAGAATCATGTCGATTTTGAAGTTGAGTTTTGATGAATTAAAACCAACTTTGAAACAATGCTTTGCATATTGCTCAATGTTTGTCAAAGATTTCAATATTCAAAAGGATGACCTGGTACAACTTTGGATGGCTCAGGGATTGCTTCACCGTTCTTCTAGCCAAAGTAATCTAGAGATGGAGGACGTAGGAAATCAATATTTTAATATTCTATTGGAGAAGTCCTTTTTTCAAGATATTTCAATGGATAACTATAATGTGATTACCCATTGCAAAATGCACGATCTTGTGCATGATCTTGCAGAACGTGTTTCAAAATCAAAGAGCAAGGACTCCAATGATGTTCGACATATGGCCCAACCTTCAACCTCAGAACTACAGGGAATTCCAAAAGGAATTGTACTGCGCTCAATGTTTTTCGAAGGTGAAGTTCTTGGTAACATCTTATCGAGATTTAAAGGTTTGCGTGTCTTAAAATTACAGGAGGCTGATATTGATGAGTTGCCAAATTCAATTGGAAAGTTGAAACACTTGAGGTATTTAGATATTTCAGAAACAATGATCAAAAGGCTCCCCCAATCTGTTGGCAAGCTTTATAACCTACAGACATTAAGAATGCGCAATCTCGATCTTGAAGAGTTTCCAAAGAAACTGCAAAGTTTAATCAACTTGAGACATATTTATTTTGATAGGTATTATGGTATGAGATATCCTGTTGGCATGGGGCGGTTGAGTAATCTCCGATCATTATCTTATTTTATTGTGGGTAAGGAGAAAGGCCGTGGAATAGAGGAGTTAGGTGGCTTAAAGCATTTGAAAGGCAAAATATCTATTTGTGATCTGGAGCATGTGAGAGATAAAGAAGAAGCAAAGAAAGCAAAGTTAGCGGAGAAGACAAACATACGCGAACTAGAGTTTGAATGGGGGAAATACAGGTCAAGCGCCATAAACAACGACAGGGATGTCCTAGAAGGCCTTAAACCGCACTCTGAATTGAGAATTTTGAAGATTTGCAACTTTAGCAGTGATCAATTTCCATCGTGGATGATGAGTGGAAATTTGTTTTCTTCCTTGAAAAAATTAAGTATTGATAATGCAGAGAACCTAATTGAATGGACGGAAGCTGCAATATTTCCTCGCCTTGAGGAGCTGTTCCTGAGGAATTGTATTCAATTGAAAAGTGCTCCTACTCATTTTCCATGTCTCCAAAAGTTAACAATACATTCCATGGGTAGCGGCATGCCGATAGCTAATATAAGCACTCAGCTCACCACTCTTACTCATCTCACAATAACGACGACGAAGGAACTTGCTTCTCTGCCGGAAGGCATGTTAAAGAACAACAAAAATCTTTCATATTTGGAGATACAGAGGTGCCCAGATTTAACTTGTATTGCTGCGGATGTATTTGGTTGTTGTGCATCTCTCGAGTCATTGAGTATTTTATGGTGTCCTAATCTTAGGACTTTGCCTGATGGGCTACACACTCTGCTCTCCCTTAAGAAGTTGATTATAATGGATTGTCAAAGTCTGGAGTGCATCCCAGTTACACAGGGTGTCGCATCTCTCTGCAAATTTCCTATTCTCAAGTGTCTTGAGTTATGTATTCTACCTGAGGGGCTAGAATGCTACACCTCTCTTCAAATGTTGAAAATAGAGAAATGCTCCAAAATAACATCCATTCCAATCACACATGGGCTTCCATCTCTCCGCAAATTACAGATTTGGAATTGTGATGAATTATCAAGCCTACCGAGTGGGTTACAACATTGTACCTCTCTTGAGCACTTGTCTATTATCTATTGCCCAAATCTTGAAGCTATTCCAAGTTTAGACAGCCTCACACAACTCCGTCAGTTGCAGATCTATAACTGTGATGGATTAAAAGATGTACCCCCAAGTGCGTTTGCAGCATCCCTCACCCGCTTAAAGGAATTGTCAATTGGTGGGTTTTGGAAAGAGCTCGATTCATTTCCTGCTTTTCAGGTTATTCCACAACTTGAAATATTAAACTTGTACGGATGGCCGAAGCTCAAGTCTCTGCCTGAACAAGTTCAACACTTCACTTCTCTAACTTATTTGTCAATACAATCCTTCGACGGCATGGAGGCTCTTCCAGAGTGGTTGAGAAATCTTGCATCTCTTGAGTACCTATATATATTGCGGTGCAAGAATCTGATGTATCTACCTACACTTGAAGCTATGAAATGTCTCGCGAAATTACAGTACATATGGATTAATAATTGTCCTCTTCTGGAAAAGAGATGCAATAAAGACAGGGGCCCAGAATGGCCAAAGATTTCACATATTCCAATTGTCGACTGTAAGTTTTTCTATTTTCTTATTTATTTTCTTTGATTCTGAAATAAATTATTTTCTTCTTTTTACTTTTTTTTATTTTAAAAACAAAAAAAATAATAATAATCTTCTTTTGGTGAATTGGGGGCTAAGCCCGAACATAACTAAACAAAATTACATATGGGACTAGGCCTACTAGAGAAGCCCTATCTAACTTAGTGTTCATTTTACCTCCCATTTGACTTGTTTAATCATGTAAACCGCTAAGAAAAAATGTTTGTGCGATTCATTCTCACTTATCATTAATTAGGTTGTTATCTTCTATTCGCATTTTAGTTTAATCATTCAATACTTCAAATAAAGATATGAAAACCAAAACAAATTAAACTAAACTCAAGTGTTCTCCACATTCAATACATCCACATACACACCATATAGAACTCAGGGATGATTTATACCTCCACATGTAAATAGAACTCAGGGATCATTTTTTCTTTCCACAAGCAGCATTGACCAAAGTTGTTTTTGATCAGTGGGTAGAGGGACAGGTGTTGATCAGGGGGTGCAGATTGAAGAAGCTATGTTTCTGGAAAATTAATTTCATTGTAATTATAAGGTACAAGCAATTCCCAATTTTCAGTGCATTATTATACTTGTACTCTTCCCCAGCCTTGTTGTATCTTTTCCTTATCAGCTTATGCATCAGCATCTATTAGATTAGAGTGTGTACTTTTTCTTTATACAGCTTCTGCTTTTGCTTCGTATCAATCAAAGATTAATTTTTATAATTTTGAAGATTTTCTGATGAGTTTTTGTCAAACTTTCTCCAAATTTTAGCTTCCAATTTTGCATTTCTTTTCTAGCCTTTTTTCTTATTATTTCATTGTTTTTTTTTATAACCAAAATAACAGAGTAGGAAGGTGATGGAGACATTCAACCAATTGTGGCAGTTTCCCAATCAGCTCAATCCTTGGAAGGTGATGCCATGCGAGGAAAGCTTTTAACGGCTCTGCAACTGAAAGGTATGCATGGCCTTCGGCTTGTTTTCGTGTTGCTTTATTCGTCAAGAACTAAATTTGCACTTCTTGTTTGGAAACAGGGAGGGTCATTAATGTATCTTTCTGATTGTCTTTCAAATCTCTATTATCAGGTTCCTTGGGAGATTCAGTTTTGCGGAACAATTTTTTATTATCAAGAATCCGATCAAGCAAACTTCAACACTGCAGGATTTTGAGTTTTTTTTTTGGGCACACTTTCTCTCTATAGGCTTTATAAAAATTTCTCTCCTGAATCTGATCATTTGGGTGGCTTAGAATTCCCTGTTGAGAGAAAATAGATTATGGTTTAACATTTGGAAGAACCTTTTGTCTTCTTTGTTTTATAGTTGTGCCTTTGCTAATTTATTCTCATCATTGTTTCTTGCATTTTGCTTTGGCAATCTTGGATTGTTATGAACATATAGATGCTGCATTACATGTTTTCTATTTGTTGGATTGGATGTCGATCAAATAACTTTAAATGTTATTTTATTTTTATAAAGATGACCGTTGAAATAAGATAAAGAAAATAGATGGCACAAAATTTTACTTGACCGAGTCATGCATGACTACTACAGCATACTTATTGTCATTGACCAAGAAAGAAATAAAATTTTGGAAAAAAGAGGAAAGAAAAAAACTTTTCTTTTAAAATAATTAAACCCCAAAATAAGAAAATGGTAAAGCCCTTAAAGAATCAAAATAATAACCGAACATAAACTTAAATCAGGTCCAGAAAACGTATTGGGCACGAGGCCCAGATTTTTTTCAGCTTAGTTCGGGTTTTTATTTGGGCCTTCGGGCCTCCAGTTTGCAGACATAAGTTTCATGAGAGACTCAAGATTGTGCGCATTTACTCTGACAACCTATCACCCAGGCTTTACATTTGGTGGCGCATTAAATGCAGTATTTTTTATTGGGAGATTCACTATAATACCCAATATTGGAGCCTAAATTATAAAAAAACCCTATATGAAATGGACTTTAGAAACACACCCAAAACCCATTTACAACATAACAATAAGGCTTTTAACTTCTTTTAAATTACAAAACTGCCATTGATTTCTTAAAACAAACCCAACCCAAAAACCTCATAAAACAGCCCAAAACACTCAATGGGGTATCAAAGTAATTTAATAATTAAAATTAAATTCAATAGGGCCAGCTATTATTTTTTTGGGTTTTTTTGGGGTATGTTTATAGAAATTAAATAGTGTAGGGTTTATTTATAGTTTTAGTGCTAAGAATGGGTATTTGACTAAATATCTCTTTTTTATTTTATTTAGAGTGTTGTTAAACGAACTTTAAAATTAACTGAGTATATACTATTATAAAAATATATATTGAATTACTGATTTATCATAATATAAAATGACAAAAAAAGATATATGAAATTGTGAAACAAATATAATTTTAATAATTATACCATACTAACCATATTCAACCATAATCAAGAGATTGCTTGTTCTATTGTGTTTTTAACGAAAGATGTGGTGATTGCAAGAACTTAAAATTGCAAAAAAAGTGTCAACAGTTTTAGTAGAAACATAAATCTATATGAAAAGTCAAAGATTTATAAACACTATTAAAAAAATCAAGATAAAAATCAACTATAAAATAATGCTACAAGTATTAGGATGTATCAAGAGTATTTTTAGTAGTTTTATAGGGTGTACTTAGTTAATTTTACATTTTAATTAAAATATTAGGGTATACTTAGATCATAGAGTGTACTCAATTAATTTTAGGGTTCGTTTAATAGTACTATTTATTTAAGAGTTCCAAATCTCTGTATTTAGAATTCACACATTTACCCACATTTAGCTTTATCTCGACCATTACAACAATACAACAACTTAAAATATAACATGTCAGTTATGATAAAATTTAATTTTTTATTTTCCAAAACTAACATTAGTCGTGCTGTTAACTCAAGTCTCTCTCTCCCCTCCCCCTTTTTCTCTCTCTCTCTCTGGGGACCCATGATGAGGAAAATAGAGAATTTGAGCTTCTCTTTATTTTTATTATTAGTTTATATTGTGCTTCCTTTGTTTGGGTTCATGGCTTATTTTTTAAAATTAATTAATTTTACGTAAAAGTATTTGACTATTTTATTTTGAGTTTGATTATCTATTCATCCATTGGAATCCTCAAATAAATATGAGGAGAGATGTTTCCAACCATAATTGACCGATATAAAGCTAAATACGAGTAAAAATGTGGACTCCAAATGCAGAGGCTCGGGATACTTGATTTAATATGGGTATAATTGAAAATTTAAACAAACTTTGATTTACATTCCTACACAAACCAAACATAGGAAATGAAATAAAGTAGTATTTCCTGATTACTTTACTAGCATTATCACATGGGAAACGGAAATTTTATTTTTCATCCCTTAAGAAAAGAAATGAGAAATTATTTCCCATCATATCCTTTCCGTGAATCAAACAAGGTTGATGTTAATGTGCCACATAATTCATTAACTTTCGTCGATTTTTCTTTTAAAAATTTCAAAAGACACCTTAAAATTTTGTTTACAACCCATTTCATGTTACAGTTCCAATTTTATCCCTATAATTTGTTTTCAAAAATTTTATGAAAGACCAAAAAGAAAAAAAATACTAATTAAAAAGAAAAACAAAATAACCCATCTCCAAGGTCTAAAATATCGATGATATCGGAAAAATCGGTAGTCTAAAAACACGAAAATTTTGATGGAAATATCAAGATATTATCGATATAGATAAAAATTGAATAAGTTGAAATTTTTTTATTGAAAATTTGGAGGATGTTTATTTAGTCAATTATCTATTAGTTTATCACAAAAAATTGGAAGGAAATGCATTGCATTGCATGATGGGTTTAACTAATTTAAGTTGATTATGTAGCGAGCTTACAAACACTATGAGTGTAGAAAATATTTAGTAATTAATGAAAAAAGATTAAACACACCATAATCATTTATATATAACGATTTACTACAATATTTTATACTTTATACATTGCATGGCAAGATACATGAGTGACTTAGTACCACATAGAGTTTCTCTTTGCGTATTATCACAAAAACATAAGCAACATGGTGGTTAAGACGTTAGAGGAGTGAAATGGCAGGGGTTTGAATCCCCTTTGCATGTGTGCTTTGTGTTATTATTATTATTATTATTCCATTACGTCAATATTTTCGATATTATAATGATATTTTAACAAAATATTGCTGAAGTAGCGAAATTATCGACATCGATATTTTCCGATATTATCGATATTTATACGATATGTACATGGAAACGTTCCGAAATATCTGTGACCCGAAAAAACGATAATATCCTCTGTATTTTAAACTATGCCCATCCCACCCCATTGCAGCTCCCCATTCTCTACTCACCCACGACTGGCCCCTGAATCACCCACAGCCTGAGAACAAAATCCCCCTGCCTATTTCTCAATTCTCTGCTCACAATATACTCTCTTTTTCATTATTTTTCTGTACTATGTCACTTCTACTTTTGCAAGAATTCAAAGAAATACAATATTAGAACGAGATGCATAATCTAATCTCTACTACTGAGAGAACATAAGAAAGATAGAGCCAGGAGAGTGGGCTAAGGGATTCGCGGGGAGGTAAAAGAGGGGGTGTGGCGCAATTGACTGCGGTGGCAAATTTGCACCAAAGTTGAAGTTTACGTGGAAAATGCCAGATTATTTTATTGGGTGGTAAATATACACACCCTATTGATTCATGAGGTATTTGCATTGTTATTTTACCCTATTATAATTTAATTGTGATTCAAACTCATGTACCAATAGGTTTTAGGAAGTATGATGAGCTTCAAAAAGAGTGATGTATGGCGGTCAATTCAAAAAAGTACAGTATGAGATTTACAAGAAGAAGACAAAAGAATAATATCGGTTTTGACGTTGAGTTTTGATGAATTAAAATCAACATCTTTGAAGCAATCCTTTGCATATTGCTCAATGTTCAACAACAGGTTTGACAATTGAAAGGACCCGCCCCGAATTTCCCAAAATCCGAGGCGAATCCTGTTGAATTCCAGACATCACCCTGATGTCGGGCCCACTTACTAAAGATCGAGACTTTCTGCCCAAATTTCGGCAGAGTCTCCCTTAAAAATTGGACATTTTCCAAAATTTCAACCTGCATAAAAACGCATTTAACATCCACAACTGGCAGCATGCACAATATAATTTCATGCAATTCACATAAATGGCCTTCGGCCTTCTAATAATTCTCAACTACGAAGCATGCTAACAAATCAATTCATGCCTTAAGCAAGGCAAATGATAAATTCAAAATATAAATTATGACTATTAAATTTCAACATATGAGGTTTTAACCTCCTAACACAATCACATTTTCACCTCAATTTCAGGACCAACAACAAGGTCCGAACCAATCTCCATAATGACTAACATTTACTCAGCGGCTGCACCTAATAACCTTAGGCTGCCTACGTACCCTTCTTGAGGGATCAAGCCACACGTAGTTCTTCCATAAAACCTAATTCCACACATAGGCAATACCTTATTTCATTCCTCTGTATTTCACACAATCTCCTCATACGCCGGTACAACCAACGCCACGTATGGGGCCTGTCAACACGCCGGATAACCTACGCCACGTGCGACCATGCCATACTATCAATATCTCCCCATACGCCGATACAACCAACGCCACGTATGGAGCCTGTCTCAACTCCAGATAACCTACGCCACGCCAGACCTACACATCATATCACATATCTCCCTATACGCCGGTACAACCAACGCCACGTATGGGGTCTGCCGACACGCCGGATAACCTACGCCACGAGCGACCTCAACATAATATCACAATATCTCCCCATACGCCAGTACAACCAAAGCCACGTATGGGGTTTGTCTCAACGCCGGATAACCTACGCCACGCGAGACCTGAACATCATATCACAATATCTCCCTATACCCCGGTACAACCAACGTCACGTATAGGGTCTGTCCGCACGCCGGATAACCTACGCCACGTGGGACCTAACTTTCACAAGGAGGTACTTGTAGTGTAACCAAAATCCAGGGATGTGCCTAAGGTAGTGCGTATAGCACTTCAAACTGACATTCTAGACTCTTTTGTACCCTTATACCAACATATATATTAATTCTAATATTGTGTTGACCTCAACAATAGTCTAGTACCTGATAATCCCCTGGGAAGGTGAGATACTTCGGGAGACTCACTGTCAACCAAGGGTTAAACTACCCTAACCCTGGTCAAGCGGGCCCACGAGGACCACGACCTCCAAATTCTGATCCGAAAGTTCCTATGGGTTCTGCAAGGTATAGGACACTCGTCCTACAAGTTTGGTTCAGATCGGACGGTCAGATCGCTCACGATCACACGATCTGATGGTTATTATAAAACATAAACTTTAAATTATTAAATCGGAACATCTGGGGCTCCGATTCATGATCCGTGAATAATTCCTACACGATCCTAGAAATACCTAGATTAACATATATTAAATTTGAGACCATCCAACAGTCCTAACCTATCTAACTCGGATAACGAGCAATATGCGATATCCGTTCGATAGTCAAACGACGTCCAAATTGAGATCCGCGAAATCCTATGCACTCGTGACAACCTAAGGATCTCATCGAGACATAATGCAACTTCACTACCCTCGCCCACCCGCCACATGCGCCGGCAGCGTTGGGTGTCCAAAGCGATTACGCATCGCTGGAAAATCTCAAAATCACGGCTCCAAAATCCTACCCTATGTATAACGCCCTATTTAGAGTCACTTTTGTTCTTGGACCTATCCTAAAAACTGACCGAAAGTGGCCGGAAACGCGATCCCGGAAGTGGCCGGAATCGCGATCCTGAATACCGGCCGAATTTCAATTCGAGAATCGAATTGGCTACGCTAAGAATTGATCCAATCCTACCTAACAGGCAGCTAGAGCATGAAAAGTTGGTGAGAAACCATACCTCGCTAGTCGAAATCGGCAGCCAGAGGAGGGAGATCGATGGTGGCTACGCTAAGAATTGATCCAATTCTATCCAACAGGCAGCTAGAGCATGAAAAGTAGGTGAGAAACCATACCTCGCTAGTCGGAATCGGTGGCCGGAGGTGGGAGATCGACGGCGTCGAAGATCGGACGACACCGGCCGCTTCTTCTCCATTTTTCGGCGAAACCACGGCGGCTAGAGGCGGGAGTCGGCTGGGGCTGGAAGAGGATGACGCCCCAGTTATTTTGGTACCGGCCCTGTCCACAGCCGTGGCCGGTGGCCGAGGTTTCGAAGATAGAGAGAGACCGACGGGGAGAGAGAGAGAGAGAGAGAGAGAGAGAGAGAGAGAGAGAGAGAGAATCTGATTTTTCATAAAAATCCTATTTTGAAATAATTACGATTGTGCCACTGGGCTTCCTTTGACCATATCTCTCTCGTTACAACTCCGATTCGAGCCCACCACGTGTCTATGAACTCGTCTCAGTACGACCTATCTAAAAATACTAGTCACTGCTCTAAACTCTCTCAAGGTAAGAAAATGACCAAAATACCCCTACCTTAAGGGTAAATTTGTAGTTTCCCTTAAATAATTAAATAAGGGATTAAATTTGGAGTCGGGGTGTTACAACAATTGAAAAGGATGACTTGATCAACCTTTGGATGGCTCAAGGATTGCTTTACCCTTCTCCTAACAGAAGTAATTTAGAGAAGGAGGACATAGGAAATGAATGTTCTAATATTCTATTGGAGAACTCATTTTTCAAGATGTTACAAAGGATGACTATAATGTGATTATCCATTGCAAAATGCATGATTTTGTGCATGATCTTGTAAAAGTTGTATCAAATTCTTTTTAAATCAAGTTGAAAATTGAAAATTGAGAAAATAAAGTAATAAATCCTTTTTAAATCAAATTCTCCTACAAAAACTAAGTATAAAGATACATAAATGTGTAAATTTATAGACTTATACTTATCATACTTTTTCTTTATACAGCTTCTGCTTTTGCTTCGTATCAATCAAAGATTAATTTTTATAATTTTGAGGATTTTCTGATGAGTTTTTGTCAAACTTTCTTCAAATTTTAGCTTCCCATTTTGCATTTCTTTTCAAGCCTTTTTCTTATTATTTTATTGTTTTTTTTTTTTTAATAACCACAATAACGGAGTAGGAAGGTGATGAAGACATTCAACCAATTGTGGGAATCAGCTCAACCCTTGGAAGGTGATACGATGGGAGGAAAGCTTTTAACGGCTCTGCAGCTCAAAGGTATGCATAGCCCTTGGCTTGTTTTCGTGTTGCTTTGTTCGTCCAGATAGCACTAAATTTGCACTTCTTGTTTGGAAATAGGGTCATTAATGTATTTTTCTAATTATCTTTCAAATCTGTATTATCAGGTGATAATAGAGAGAGAGAGAGAGAGAGAGAGAGAGTTGAAGAAGAAAGACAGAGTACTTTTAGAGAGATTTGTATATTGATCTTTTATCATGACTGATTACAATGATGAGTATGTTATATACAGAGTTAATCCTGGACTGATAACAATCTAACTAACATCATGTGGTGTCACATGCTTTGACACTAACTAACTCCTCACTATTATTATAGTTATCATTCCCCCTCAAACCCAGTTGTGGTGGGTATCCTAATCTCAGATGTGCACAATGTTGTGAGAAAATGGGACTATGCATAGCTTTGGTAAACACATTGGCTAGCTGTTCTTCGGTTGGAATATATTGTACTATAATATCTTTTCTCTGCACCTTTTCCCTTATGAAATGAAAATCAATATCCAGCTGCTTGATCCTGGAGTGGTATACTGGATTGGAACTCAGAGCCATGGCAGACAAGTTGTCACAATTCACTATAGGAGGATTGGGTGGACATATTTGCAAATCCTGCAAAACCTATTGTATCCAAAAGAGATCTGCCGCACTGTTTGCCAAGGCTTGATACTCAGCTTCTGTAGAACTTCTAGAAACTGAGCTCTGCTTCTTTGATTGCCAAGATTCAGGATTGTGACTCAAGAAAACTACAAACCCAGTAGTTGATCTCATGGTATTGATGTCCTCGGCCCAATCTGCATCACTATATGCAGTGAGGTGCCAAGGGCCAGTAGTAAAACTGATACCATGCTTCGGAGTGCCTTGAACATATCTCAATATTCGTTTGATTAAATGAAAATGAACATCTGTTGGTGCAGTCATATATTGATAGGCAGTATTCACAAGATAAGCTATATCTGTTCTTGTAAATGTCAAATATTGCAAAGCCCCTACAATACTTCGAAACATAGTAGGATTTGACAAGACCTCACCTTCTTCTTTCAACACCCGTGTATGTGGTTTACACGGTGTAGGACAAGCTCTGCAAGAGGTCAGACCAGATTTCTGCAATAAGTCTCTAGCATATTTTTCCTGACTAACAAAGATATCCCTCGAGTCACTATAAGTAATCTGTAATCCCAGAAAACAAGCAAACTTCCCAATATTTTTCATTCCAAAAACAGAACTTAAGTCATCAACCAGAGTCTGAACTCTGAACCAACTGTTCATTAGACCCTGTGAGAATTATATCATTGACATAAAGAAGCAATATCACAATCTCTGATAACCAGTAAACTTGGCATTCCAAGCCCTTGGCCCCTGCTTGAGACTATATAGAAACTTCTGCAGTTTGCAGACAAAATGGGAATGAAAAGGATCCTCAAATCCTTGTGGTTGACGCATAAACACCTCGTCCAACTCACCGTGCAAAAAAAGCATTTTTTTTTACATCAAGTTGTCTTAACTTCCACTTGTGCATAACTGCACTCAATACCAATCGCACTGTGGAGTGCCTTACCATTGGACTGAAGGTTTCTCCAAAATCGAAACCAGGTTCTTGACTGAAGCCCTAAGCTACAAGTCGGGCCTTGTACCGTTCTATAGAACCATCAGATTGTCTCTTGATTTTATAAATCCGCTTACTGCTGACAATATTTTTATTGCCACGGTAACAGAGAGAGAGAAAAGAGAGTTGACGAAGAAAGACAGTATTTTTAGAGAGATTTGTATATTGATCTTTCATCATGACTGATTACAATAATGACTCTGTTATATACAGAGTTAATCCTGGACTGATAACAATCTAATTAACATCACGTGGTGTCACATGCTTCGACACTAACTAACTCCTCACTATTATTACAGTTATCGTCAGGTTCTTTGGGGGATTTAGTTTTATGGAATAATTTTTTGTTAAAACTCCGATCAAGCAAACTTCAACACTGCAGGATTTTGAGTTCTTTTTTTTTTTTTGGTCACACTTTCTCTCCCTAGGCTTTGTAAAAGTTTCTCTCCTGAATCTGATCATTTGGGTGGCTTATAGTTCCCTGTTGAGGGAAAAGAGATTATGGTTTAACATTTGGAAGAACCTTTTGTCTTCTTTGTTTTGTAGTTATGCCTTTGCTAATTTATTCTCATCATTGTTTCTTGCATTTTGCTTTGGCAGTCTTGGATTGGTATGAACATGTTGATGTTGCATTACATATTCTCTATTTTTTTGGATTGGATGTCAATCAAATAATTTTATATGTAATTTCATTTTGAGATATTTAGTCATATACCCATTCTTAGCACTAAAACTATAAATAAACCCTATACCATTTAATTCCTATAGACAAACCTAAAAAATGACAGCTGACCCTATTGAATTTAATTTTAAATATTAAGTTATTTTGATGTCCTATTGAGTGTTTTAGGCTTTTTTATGAAGTTTTTGGGTTGAGTTTGTTTTAAGAAATCAATAGTAGTTTTGTAATTTAAAGTCCATTTCTAAAGTTTCTGGGTTGAGTTTGTTTTAAGATATCAATGACAGCTTTTTTGTTATATTGTAAATGGACTTTGTGTGTATTTCTAAAGTCCATTTCATATAGGGTTTTTTATTAAAAAATAATTTGAGCTCTTATATTGGATATAATAGTAAATCTCCTTTTATTTTGTAAAGATGACTATTGAAATAAGATAAAGAAAATAGATGGTACAAAATTTTACTTCACCAACTGAGGCATGCATGACTACAGCACACTTATTGTCATTGACCAAGAAAGAAATAAAATTTTGGAAAAAAAGGGAAAGAAAAAAAACTTTTCTTTTAAAATAATTAAACCCCAAAATAAGAAAATGGTAAAGCCCTTAAATTCCAGATTTCTTTCAGCTTAGTTCGGGTTTTTAATTGGGCCTTCGGGCCTCCAGTTTGCAGAAATAAGCTACACGACAGACTCAGTTTCCCGCTTCTTCAACCAACCCTATGTCGCTTTCCCGAAAGCACACCACCAACAAAACTCACGGCGGACAAGAAAAAAGGCCAAACGCCGACAACGGTTGCGGACAAGAAGAAACGCCGTCGACCCGACCCGAACTCCGACGACGAAACCCATCACCCCTTCAAGAGCCTCCTCAAACCCGACCCGCTCATCCTCCAAACCCTCTACGACCTCCGCTTCACCACCGCCTAACCATAACCCTCGCCGACCTCGCAGTCGGCTCCACTTGCCGCGAGGGCAGCGACCTGGACTTGCCGTCTGTCTGGTCGGAGATCGATCTCCAGATGCTCAAGGTCATCAAATCCATCCTCGACGGCAACTTCGCGTTCGAGGTCCCCTCACGCGCCGCCGCTAACCAGCTCTATGTTCCGGAGCTCAACCTCATTGTGCTAAAAGACAAAACTTCCCTCCGCCCCTACGCCAACTTCTCCGCCGTCCGCAAGGCCACCATCACAGCTCGTCTTCTCCAGCTAATCCACCAGCTCTGCCTCAAGAACATCCACGTCACCAAGCGTGACCTGTTCTACACCGACGTCAAGCTCTTCCAGGACCAGAGGCAGTCCGATTCGGTCCTCGACGACGTGTCGTGTATTCTTGGATGCACGCGCTCGAGCCTCAATGTCATCGCCTCTGAGAAGGGTGTGGTTGTGGGTCGCCTGATACCGGAGCAGTGTACGACGATCAGCATGTCA
Source organism: Prunus dulcis (assembly GCF_902201215.1). Classification (NCBI taxonomy): domain Eukaryota; kingdom Viridiplantae; phylum Streptophyta; class Magnoliopsida; order Rosales; family Rosaceae; genus Prunus; species Prunus dulcis. The sequence goes on along the minus strand of NC_047655.1, from coordinate 22,929,372 downwards.
TTTTTACGGAATGTCCTGTAACCATCAGTAAGTCTTAACATCAGCATGAAAGTTAGAATCTGCTTCTTCTTCCTTTTCTCATTTGCTTATGTATTTTAAATCTGATTTTACCCTATCTTAAATATGTTTGAATAAATGGCTTATCAGTTAAGATAAAGGCATCTAAAACAATATGTTCATACCTAAGGTATAGTTCTCTTTGATCGTTCGTAAAACTGCAAGAACAACGATCCGAGCTTTAACCTGTTAAAAAGAGGATATTAGCATGAGGAGGAAAATAGATAAGAGATGGCATGGAGGCTCTTCCAGAGTGGTTGACGGAATGGAAGCTTCCTGACAAGTTCAACACTTTACTTAAATTGAAACTCATAAAAATTTACTGTTGTCCTCTTCTAAAAGAACGATGTAACGAAGATAGTGGCCCAAAATGGCCCAAGATTTCGCATATTTCAAACATCGAATGTAAGTTTTTCTATTTTCTTATTTGTTTTCTTTGGTTCTGAAATCAATTATTTTCTTCACTTTACTTTTTTTTTAATTTTTTTAATCTTCTTTTGGTGAACTGGGGATGATTTATAAAAATAAAAAATAAAAAATAAAAAATAATCCTGTTTTATAACTCCACATATAAATTCAGGGTTCCAGGGTACCACCAAATGATGTGTGTAAGTTTGTAACATATTTATGTTTAAATCTTTGCAGTTAGACGATGAGATTTGTTAACCTGGATGAAACCAAAACTCAAATTCATTAATCTCCCAACGTATGCAGAGATGCGAAATGGTTCAAAGTTTGTTCTCAGCCAGTAATTAGCACAAACTTTACATCTGTGACATTCGTTGTTTGGCAGGCACAAAGGCAAGTCAAATATGTCGTCGTTTCGAGGGTATATGTGACTCTATAATAAAATAAATTAATTGCTTCTGCCGGCCGACTTGGAGCCAAATGTTTCCTAATATATCAGATTCACAATTTGACTCTGAAACTTACAGGGCACCTGCCTCCTCCATGCTTTGTTTAATATGATTCGACAAGGTTTGGTGGCGGGCTTTGAAAAGGAAATATACAAACAAGTACTGCTCGTGACCGATGCGATTCCATACAAAACAATAGAGACAAAATCAGTCATGATCATGAAAGGGAAATCTATATATAATTACAGCACGCCATCTGTATACACATTCTTTATAATATAAGTTCGTCTATAGATTCATAGAAACCTTGAGGAAGCGAAGTGATATCTTTTTACTGGTTTTTTTAACCCTTTTTTTTTTTTTTTTTTTTTGCATATTTATTTCACCCGTGTCAAGGAGGTGCCTTGCCAGAAGAACTATGATTACAAACAAACCAATATATAACAAGAGAAGTACTAACTACAGTCGCTTCTAGATTCACTCCCTTTGCTTCTGGCCAAGTGGTTATACAATTTTAAAAACATTTAAAGCCAACAAAAGTCCTTCTTTTCCCGTTTTACTCTCTCACACCGTTAATGCATTGTCTCACTTACTTCTGCCCTTGCACTTCTCTTCAGCATCTTTCTCATATCATCTTCCAGAAAGTGATTCTTTTGCCAGACAAATAATCAAACGGGGCTTTTTAGTAACACTGTTTGCACTTGATTTTTTTTTTTTCATAAATAAAAAATCTATATTTGTCGAGTTTTTATCAAAAGTAGCTAAATCATTCATCTTTTCCTTCGAATTATCTTAAAACTTGTTCTTGTCAAGTCTTATTTGCATGATTTTTGCCCCCTCTTCCTATATTACATCATCGATTTAGAAAAACGTGGTAGCAAAGAATATACATTTTAACTACGTGCAATTTCGTGAATGTTTGATCAATCAACCATCATCAGCATCGCTTCCACCAACATAAGCTTCCATAGCTATAGTTGCTTCTATGAGGACCAAGAATTTGGCTGATTGACTTTCTTTTATTAATTTATATGAATTTTAATTTAAAGGGCATTTAAGTCTATTTAAGTAACTTTTTGCTTTTTTATTTTATTTATTTATTTATTTATAAAAACTAACATTTATGAAAATGGAGGAAAATTGAGACTTTTTCTCCCCGTGCATAAAAAAAAATCTTTGTTTTGAGTTGGAAACTAAGAGGAAAATAGTGAAAGAATTTCTAATTAAATATGGAAAAGGAATCTTCCTGGTAAATGGCCTGGGAAAGGTTTAGGGTGAAAGTCTAAATAATTTTTTCTGCCTGATCACTTGGTAGTCAGTCGTGCCACGATGGAGAAAATCTATCCACAATTTTGGCATGTAATAATAATTCAGCCGACCGACAACTTAGTTTGTTGGGTGGGCTCCTAAATTATTATAGCCTTCGAAGTCAGCCATATGACGTTCAAATTTAATTACGACTTATTGATCTGTTCTTTCGTCTTGGTTTTTTTTCAAACTGACTGAGCATTAATTGATCAGTTCTTTCGTCTTGGTTTTTTTTTTTTTTGGTCTGAAGTTCTTTCGTCTTGTTTGAGCAGCGGGGAGGAGAGATAGAAAGATGGCAGAAGTTGTTACTTTTGGTGTCCAGGAAACACTGAGGAAAGTGACTTCACTTGCCGCTCAAGACTTGAGTCTTGTGTGGGGCTTCGAAGGAGAGGTCACAAAGCTGCGTGATTCGCTGTCCATGGCTCGAGCTGTGTTGCGAGATGCCGAACAATCTAAAGGAAGGACCGAGGCGGTGGGCATGTGGGTGGAGAAGCTTGAAGACATAGCTCATGAGGCTGATGATGTGCTGGATGAATACAGATATGAACTTCTCCGGCGTAAGGTCGAAGTGCAAAAGCAAATGAAGAAAAACGTGAGCAACTTCTTTTCACTCCACAATCCAATTGCATTTCGCCTAAAAATGGCACATAAGATTACGAAGGTGAACGCTGCTTTGGAAAATTTGAATAACAAGGCAGCTGGCATTGGGCTTGTTGCTAGGTCATCGAGATTCGAACCTGAAACTTCTCATAGAGGAGTAGCACTACTTGACAGGGAAACCGTCTCCAGCTTTGCTCAAGATGAGAAGTACATCGTCGGAAGGGAGGAGGTTGTGTCACACATAGTTACAACCTTGACCAACTCAAGCAATTACCAAGAGAACTATCTCTCGGTGATGCCCATTGTGGGAATGGGAGGGTTGGGGAAAACAACTTTGGCTAAATCTATATATCATCATCGGGAGATCAGTAGGCACTTTGACAAAAAAATATGGATATGTGTATCCACCCCTTTTAAAGTCAAGAAGATTTTAAGCGGGATCTTGGAAAAACTTAAACCAGAAAAAGCTGGGATACGAAGCAAGGCAACAATATGTGAAAACCTCCAAGAAGATTTGAAAGGGAAACAGTATCTTGTGGTGCTTGATGATGTTTGGAATGATGATCCTCAAAAATGGGATAATTTGATCAGTTGTCTGTTAAGTGTTAAAGATACTCAAGGAAGCACAATCATTGTCACTACCCGCAGTGTGACTGTTGCATCAATCGTCCAAACACTTCCTCGGTGTGATTTGGAAAAACTATCAGACCAGCAATGTTGGCTCATTTTGAAGGACAGAGCATTTCCTGATGGGAGTGCTCCTTTAGATTTAGATGAAGCTCAAGAGAGAATTGGAAGGGACATCGCCAAAAAGTGTGCAGGTGTACCATTAGTGGCAAAGGTATGTTTATTCAATTTATTATAATTTTTTTTTGCGGTGTCAATTTGTCGTGTTCATTTCTTTACAACTTACAGAAGTGGCAACAATAGAAACTGACAATAAGAAAATACGCATAAGTATGCAAATTAACATATATTACACGATTAGCTTGCTTAGTAGAGGTGTTCCATTCAGACCTAGCAAAGTTCTAAGTTTCTGCAGACTAGCTGTATAAATTGACGCCGCTGTCCTAGCTAATAGCTATATATGCAGCTGACAAGTCCCAACAATAATCTCCCCCCCTTAGCATCTCTCATCCATAGGTGCAAGGCAGTCTTTGCCTCCTTTGAGCAGTTTGTGTAAACAAACTTAAGGAACTCACACACACACTTGAACACTTACATGAAGAAGGCATCAGGAATCTCTTGCTCACATAATCTTCATTGTATTGTACTATAGTCATGTTCAATTAATATGCTGATTGTATATTATGCTTATTTTTCTTTTACCCTATTGTTATTTAATTGTGATATTCAAACTCATGCAATAGGTTTTGGGAAGTATGATGCGCTCCAAAAAACGTGATGGATGGAAGTCAATTCAGAAAAGTACAATATGGGATTTGCAAGAAGAAGAACAAAGAATATTGTCGGTTTTGAAGTTGAGTTTTGATGAACTTAAATCAGCATCTTTGAAGCAATGTTTTGCATATTGCTCAATGTTCATCAAAGATTTTACAATTGAAAAGGATGACTTGATCCAACTTTGGATGGCTCAGGGGTTGCTTCACCTTTCTCCCACAAGCAGTAATCGAGAGATGGAGGACATAGGAAATGAATATTTTAATATTCTATTGCACAACTCGTTCTTTCAAGATGTTGCAAAGGATAGCTATAATGTGATTACCCATTGCAAAATGCACGATCTTGTTCATGATCTTGCAGAACATGTATCAAAGAGCATGGGATCCAACGGAATTCGACATATGTCTCAAATTTCTACCTCACTACTACAAGAAATTCCAAAAAGAAGTGTTCATAGATTGCGCTCAGTCTTTTCGAATGGTGAAGATCTTGGTAACATCTTACCAAGCTTGAAAGGTTTACGTATCTTAAGTTTAAAGAAAGCTGATATTGATGAGTTACCAATTTCAATTGGGAAGTTGAAACACTTGAGGTACCTAGATATTTCAAAAAAAAAGATCAAACTGCTCCCGCAATCTATTGGCAAGCTTTACAATCTACAGACACTAAGAATGGATGATCTCAATCTTGAAGAGTTTCCAAAAGAACTGCAAAATTTGATCAACCTGAGGCATGTTTATTTTGATAAGGATCCTATGAAATTTCCAGTTGATATGGGGCGGTTGAGTAATCTCCGATCATTATCTTTTTTCATTGTGGGGAAGGAGAGAGGTCGTGGAATAGAGGAGTTGGCTGGCTTAAAGCATTTGAAAGGCGAATTATCTATTTATGATTTGCAACATGTGACAGATGGGGACGAAGCAAAGAAAGCAAAGTTAGCGGAGAAGACAAACATATGCAAACTAAGGTTTGAATGGCAGGGAAACAGGTCAAGCGCCATCAACATTGACAGGGATGTACTAGAAGACCTTAAACCGCCCTCTGAATTGGAACTGTTAGAGATTTGCAAGTTTAGCGGGGATAAATTTCCATCATGGATGATGAGTGGTTATTTGTTTGCTGCATTGAAAAGATTAACAATTGATAAAGCAAGGTACCTAATTGAATGGACGGAAATTGCAGCATGGCCAACAGAAGGAACAATAGTGTTGTTTCCTCGGCTTGAGGAGCTGTTGTTGAGGAATTGCGATCAATTGACAAGTGCTCCCACTCGTTTTCCATGTCTCCAAAAGTTGGAGATAGATTCCATGGATAGCGGCATGCCAATATCTAATATAAGCACCCATCTGACCACTCTTACTTCTCTCATAATAAAGAAGATAAGGAGACTTACTTGTCTGCCGGAAGGGATGTTAAAAAGCAACAAGAATCTTTCAAATTTGGAGATAAAGGATTGTCCAGAGTTAACTTGTATTGTTGACGATGTATACGGATGTTGTGCATCTCTGGAGGAACTGCGTATTTCCAAGTGTCCTAATCTGAGGACTTTGCCTGATGGCCTACACACTCTACTCTCTCTTAGAAAGTTCATTATTGATAACTGCAAAAGTCTGGAGTGCATTCCCGTTACATACGGCCTCACATCTCTTTGTGAATTTTCCGTTTGGTTCTGTCCTCAACTACCCAGTCTACCTGAGGGGCTAGAATACTGCACCTCTCTTCAAATGTTGACAATTAGAAAATGCTCCAAAATAAGCTCCATTCCAATTACGCAGGGCCTCCCATTCCTTCGCGAAATAAAGATTTCGTGGTGTGCACAATTATCAAGCCTACCGAGTGGGTTAGAATATTGTACCTCTCTTCAGAAGTTGACAATTGAATATTGTACGAGTGTAGAGTTTGTTCAAACTTTACATGGCTTTACATCCCTCCGTCAATTGAGCTTGTACAGAATTTCTGGGAAAATTCTACTATCTGCGCTTGAATCATGTACCTCTCTTGAGATATTGTCGATAAGCTATTGCCCGAATCTCGAAACTATTCCAAGATTAGACAGCCTCACACACCTCCGTAAGTTGGCGATATACGAGTGTGAAGTATTAAAAAGTGTACCTAGTGCGTTAGCATCCTCACACTACAGCCTCACTCGCTTGATAAAATTGGAAGTTGGCGGGTTCTGGAAGGAGCTTGATTCATTTCCTGCTTTTCACGTTATCCCACAACTTGAAGAATTAACCTTGTACGGTTGGCCAAAGCTGAACTCTCTGCCTGAACAAGTTCAACACTTCACTTCCCTGACATATTTGGAAATATACTCCTTTGACGGATTGGAGGCTCTTCCAGAGTGGTTGAGAAACCTTACATCTCTTGAGTGCCTATTTATATCCATGTCCAAGAATCTGATGTATCTACCTACAATTGAAGCTATGCAGTGCCTCACCAAATTACAGCACATACACATTTATCATTGTCCTCTTCTAAAAGAAAGATGCATCAAGGACATCGGCCCAGAGTGGCACAAGATTTCACACATTTCAACAATCCGTGGTAGGTTTATGTTTCCTTTTTGGTTCCTAAATCAACTATGCATAATGTATTCTATTTTCTTTTCTTTTATCTTGTATTCAAGGTTTCAGGATACCATGAATGATATGCGTAGGTTTGTGACATATTTATATTTAAATATCTGCAGTTGACCGTGTGAAATGGTCCTGAAATATTCAAGGTTTGTCAATCTGGATGGAACCCAAAACTCAATTCAATAATCTTCCAAAGTATCCACAAAAATGTTCAACTCAAGTCCATTCACTCTTCTAAAGGTACCATTTTCTTTCTAAATCATCTCTGAAAAAAATAAAATATTGTTTGTCACTGTCATTATTTCTTTCCTTCGGCACTGACCAAAGTTGTTTTTTATTAGTTTTTATTGAGAGACAGGCGTTGGTGAGGCAGATTGATGCTATGTTTCTGCAAAATTATTTTCATTCTAATTATGAGGTACAAACAATTCCTAATGCCCAACGCATTATTATACTTATACTCTTCGCCAGCCTCTGTTTCCTCAGCATGTTGCTTATTCAGGGGCATCTATTATTATTATTTTGGCATAATTTGGAGGAGCTTTTCACTCTCAACTGGGGCAAAACAGAGGCCAGGTACTTGAGTTCCCTTCCTCCCACATGGTTATTTACTTAGGTAATGCACAGATGATATCAAGTGACAGCAGTTCATGAGAATTACTTGTTTTTGTTTTCTATTCAAATTATTATTTATTTCTATATCCTCTCTCTAACAGCGTTCTAGGATGTTGGTTGCTCTAGTGTTGTTGTGAAGGTTGGGGAAGGCACTCCAATTGCTACAGGTATACATATTTTAACTAATATAGGCATCAAAATCTACTACTTGAAGGGGTCTGAATTCTGGTCAGAAAGTGAATAAAGCAAATTCTCAAATTCTCAGTGGGAACCATATTTCGGCACGGAGATATTCAATCAATTGTGGCAGTTTTCTAATCAGCTCAACCCTTTTCAATTATTTTGGTTTGGAAATCATTGCAAGCTTAGAAGATGCTACGAGGAAAGGTATGCATAGACCTTAGCTTGTTTCGTGTTGCTTTTCTTTTTCAAGATACCACTAAATTTGCACTTCTTGTTTGGAAACAGACTCATTAATGTTGCTTTTTCATTGTCTTTCCAATCTGTATCTTCAGGTTTTTTGGGAGATTCAGTTGCATGGGACAATTCTTTGTCAAGAATCCGCTCAAGCAAAACTTTCTCCCTAGGTTTTGTGGCCCTGCTCATATCGTATGGGGATCGATTATGTAGTCATTATAAGGGGAACTATTATTGATCAAATGATTAACCAATTTGTTCTAATGATTAATAGATAGGGTCTCGTCTAAGGACCTAAGACCCTCACTATAGAATTCTTGAACAATTATCATGGTAGGCCTTTTGGGAGTGCAATGGCCTCAATATAGTTTTGGGTGTAATTCGAGTTTTCTGTTGAGAACTAAGATCAGGCCCCTTTGAGATTAGATTGGTTTTGTTGGGCATTTGGGCCTCAATGCCTTAAGCCTGAAGTGTAAGAAATATTGATGAGTAAAAAAGAGCATACACATAGAGGCCCTATCCTCTAACAAAGCAGAGAGTGGACATCTTTCGTTCTCATATTATAGGCTTAGATGTGGCAGTTTCATTTTCAATAAGTTTAATCCGCAATCCGAACGGCCCTAATTATTGTATGGAAAATATTTCCCTCCTTCCTCTAAAAGTAAGAGCTCTTACGTTCCTACTAATAACAATATAACAAGTGTACATAATTTTTTCTTTTTGTAATTTTGATGAATTATTTTTGCATATATGTCAAACTGTGATTCGCATGAAGATAAAATATCTCATGTCTTTACAATGAAGTGGGCAAGTAGTACCCGTGTGTGGTCTTTTACAGCCGTTGAAATTGTTTGTTTGATATTGGCATTGGCAGGTAGCAAAGGGACTAGCTAGCTGTACGCGCTTCTGTCTGAGTGGGGCCTTAATAACACCTTGAGCACGTGTGTGATGAATTATCAAGCCTACCGAGTGGGTTACAATATTGTACCTCTCTTGAGCACTTGTCTATTTACTCTTGCAGGAATCTAAAAGCTATTCCAATCACACACGGCCTCCCATCCCTCCGCAAATTAGAGATTGTAAATTGTGATGAATTATCAAGCCTACCGAGTGGGTTACAACATTGTACCTCTCTTGAGCACTTGTCAATAAGGCATTGCGGGAATCTCGAAGTTATTTCAATCACACACGGCCTCCCATCCTCTGCCAATTAAAGATTTCATTTGGTGCTGAATTATCAAGCCTACTAAATGGGTTACAACATTGTACCTCTCTTGAGCACTCGTCAATAATAAATTGCGGGAATCTCAAAGCTATTCCAAGTTTAGACAACCTCACACAGCTCCGTGAGTTGGAGATATGTCGCTGTGGTGGATTAAAAGGTTTACCCCCCCCCCCCCCCCCCCCCCCCAATGCATTTGCAGCATCCCTCACCCGCTTAAAGGAATTGGAAATTGGTTGGTTCTGGGAGGAGCTCGATTCCTTCCCTGTTTTTTCAGGTTATTCCACAACTTGAAACTTTGAGCTTGTGGGGTTGGCCCAAGCGCAGTTGTCTGCCTAAACAAGTTCGATGCTTCACTTGTCTAACTTCTTTAACAACACACTCCTTCGACAACATGGAGGCTCTTCCAGAGTGGTTGGGAAATCTTGCATCTCTTCAGATCTTAAGTATATGGAAGTGCAAGAATCTGATGTATCTACCCACACTTGAAGCTATGAAATGTCTCACCAAATTACAGTACATATATATATTCGAAATTGTCCTCTTCTGGAAGAGAGATGCAATAAAGACAATGGTCCATAATGGCCCAAGATTTCGCATATTCCAAACATCTACAGTAAGTTTTTCAATTTTATTATTTGTTTTCTTTGGTTCTGAAATCAATTATTTTCTTCTCTTTGGTTCTGATCAGTTGGTTGAGAGACAGGTGTTGATCATGGGGTGCAGATTGCAGATTGTAATTATAAGGTACAAGCAATTACCAATTGTCAGTGCATTATTATACTTGTACTCTTCCCCAGCCTTGGTGTATCTTTTCATTTTCAGCTTATACAGCGGCATCTATTAGATTATTGTGTGTACTTTTTCTTTATACAGCTTCTGCTTTTGCTTCGTATTAATCAAAGATTAATTTTTATAATTTTGAGGATTTTCTGATGAGTTTTTGTCAAACTTTCTCCAAATTTTAGCTTCTATTTGCATTTCTTTTCAAGGCTTTTTTCTTATTATTTTGTTGTTAAATTTTACAACCAAAATAACAGAGTAGGAAGGTGATGGAGACATTCAACCAATTGTGGCAGTTTCCCAATCAGAATCCTTGGAATGTGATGCCATGCGAGGAAAGCTTTTAACGGCTCTGCAGCTGCAAGGTATGCATAGCCCTTGGCTTGTTTTCATGCTTGCTTTGTTCGTCAAGATAGCACTAAATTTGCACTTCTTGTTTGAAAACAGGGTCATTGATGTATCTTTCTAATTGTCTTTCAAATCTGTATTATCAGGTTCTTTGGGAGATTCAGTTTTATGGGACAATTTTTTATCAAGAATCCGATCAAGCAAACTTCAACACTGCAGGATTTTGAGTTTTTTTTTTTTTTTTTGGCACACTCCCTCCCTAGGCTTTGTAAAAGTTTCTCTCCTGAATCTGATCATTTCGGTTACTTAGAGTTCCCTGTTGAGAGAAAAGAGATTATGGTTTAACATTTGGAAGAACCTTTCGTCTTCTTTGTTTTGTAGTTGTGCCTTTGCTAATTTATTCTCATCATTGTTTCTTGCATTTTGCTTTGGCAATCTTGAATTGGTATGAACATGTTGATGTTGCATTACATATTTTCTATTTGTTGGATTGGATCTCGATCAAATAATTTTAAATGTCATTCTATTTTTGTAAAGATGACCGTTGAAATAAGATAAAGAAAATAGACAGTACAAAACTTAACTTGACCAACTGAAGCATGCATGCATGACTACAGCACACTTATTGTCATTGACCAAGAAAGAAAGAAAATTTTGGAAAAAAGAGGAAATAAAAAAATCTTTTCTTAAAATAATTAAACCCCACAATAATCAAAATAATAACCAAACATAAACTAAAATCAGGTCCAGAAAACGTATTGGGCACTGGGCCCAGATTTCTTTCAGCTTAGTTCGGGTTTTTATTTGGGCCTTCGGGCCTCCAGTTTGCAGACATAAGCTACACGACAGACTCAGCTTCCCGCTTCTTCAACCAACCCTATCTTGCCTTCCCAAAAAATCACACCACCAACAAAACTCATGGCGGACAAGAAAAAACGCCAAACGCCGACAACGGTTGCGGACAAGAAGAAACGCCGTCGACCCGACCCGAGCTCCGACGACGACACCCATCACCCCTTCAAGAGCCTCCTCAAACCCGACCCGCTCATCCTCCAAACCCTCGACGACCTCCGCTCCGCCACCGCCTCCTCATCCTCTTCTTCCAAATCCATAACCCTCGCCGACCTCGCCGTCGGCTCCACTTGCCGCGAGGTCAGCGACCTCGACCTGCCGTCCGTCCAGTCGGAGATCGAGCTCCAGATGCTCAAGGTCATCAAATCCATCCTCGACGGCAACGGTTTCGCGTTCGAGGTCCCCTCACGCGCCGCCGCTAACCAGCTCTATGTTCCGGAGCTCGACCGCATTGTGCTAAAAGACAAAACTTCCCTCCGCCCCTACGCCAACGTCTCCACCGTCCGCAAGGCCACCATCACAGCTCGTCTTCTCCAGCTGATCCACCAGCTCTGCCTCAAGAACATCCACGTCACCAAGCGTGACCTGTTCTACACCGACGTCAAGCTCTTCCAGGACCAGACGCAGTCTGATTCGGTCCTCGACGACGTGTCGTGTATGCTCGGCTGCACTCGCTCGAGCCTCAATGTCATCGCCTCTGAGAAGGGTGTGGTTGTGGGTCGCCTGATTTTCAGCGACAATGGAGATATGATTGACTGCACGAAAATGGGAATGGGCGGGAAGGCCATCCCGCCCAATATTGACAGAGTTGGTGATATGCAGAGTGATGCTCTGTTTATATTGCTGGTTGAGAAGGATGCTGCTTATATTAGACTGGCTGAGGATCGGTTTTACAATCGATTTCCGTGCATTATCGTCACCGCCAAGGGACAGCCGGATGTTGCAACCAGGCTGTTTTTGAGGAAGATGAAGCTGGAATTGAAACTGCCGGTGTTGGCCCTTGTGGACAGTGATCCATACGGGCTGAAAATTTTATCTGTTTATGGTTGTGGGTCGAAGAACATGTCGTATGACAGTGCCAACTTGACAACGCCGGATATAAAATGGTTGGGGATACGGCCCAGTGATTTGGACAAGTACAAGATACCGGAGCAGTGTAGGTTGACAATGACTGATCAGGATATTAAGACAGGGAAAGAAATGTTAGAGGAAGATTTTGTGAAGAAAAACCCGAAATGGGTTGAGGAGCTGACTCTTATGGTGAAAACCAAGCAAAAGGCAGAAATTCAAGCTTTGAGCACATTCGGCTTTCAATATCTCTCAGAGACTTATTTGCCGCTAAAACTGCAGGAGCAGGATTGGATATGATCCATGGCTTGAGTTTGGTGGAAGTTTTGTGATGGTAAGTCATGGATTTACTCACATTTGGCTACCAAGTGCTGTAATATCTTTTCAATTGTTCAATTGTAAGGAAAAGGAATGAAATGAATGAACAAAGATTTCGCAACTTCATTTCGGCTTGGATGACAAATTTGTGTTTCTTAGGGGATTGCAAGTTTGGAAATTAGTTGAGGCATTTCTATTCAGATTATGGAAACCCTTAAACCTATTTCAGTTGTGAACTTAAGGGTATAATAGTATAACATAAGGAAAATTGCTTTATTTTCATTGCTTCTGCAAATTAAATGTGCCCTTTAGTATATAATTTACATATGACACCAGTACGATACAGGCTTATTCCATGTTAAAGTATACACGAGGAAAAATAATTATCGATTATTTAGTAGCATGTACAAATTACGGATGAAGCAGTCACCTTCTAGGAGCACTTCTTCTCCGCAGCCAATGTTGCAGTGATCCCCTGGTTACCTTTAGCCTTTCTAAAGCCACGGGTCTTCGCGTGGAATAGATCAACTCTGCAGGTAGTTCATCCCTCCCTGACATTTCATCTAAATCTTGATCTGAATCAGTAGTGTTCCCTGGTTCTATTGTAGTATCAAGTCCAACTTTAGCTCCTGCTGCAAGAACCTTGAGCCCCAATTCATCCTGCAGAAGTTTGGTTATTGCATCTTTTACCTCTAAATTTTGTGTGGTTGAGCCTCCATCAACCTCACCTACGACGATCAGCATGTCATCTTTTACAGAATGTCCTGTAACCATCAGCATGAAAGTCAGAAACTCTGGATCCTAAGCTTCTTCTTCCTTTTCTCATTTGCTTATGTATTTTAAATATGATTTTACCCTATCTTAAATATGTTTGAATAAATGGCTTCTCAAATAAGATAAAGGCATCTGAAATGAATGCCTCGTAAAACAATATGTTCATACCTAAAGTATAGTTCTCTTTGATCATTCGTAGAACTGCAAGAACAACGATCCTAGCTTCAACCTGTTAAAAAGAGGATATTAGCATGAGAAAAAATGGGATAAATGGTACGCGGACACAATTGCATAATAACAAGTTCACCGAGACTGGTATTCTCAAAACATGTAGAATATAAACTGGCTGGTTGAAGAATACCTTCGTCAGTCCTTGAAGGTCCACTGCTAAGGTCTCAGCAATATGCGTTTGCAAGTGTTCTGCAACTTTTTCAAGCAGCAGACTTCCGGGTCTCCCGATGTCAGTTTTGTTGCATGAACTAAACTCTTCTTGTTTGGCGTTGCTGCCTTGTATAACTCCTTCACACCACTCCTCAATCAGTTGCTCGAGGTAATAATCATTAGATTTGTAACTGCAAAGTAAATGCGTAATTAGTCAAAAGTAGATGTCCATGAGAAACTAAATATATACTGATAATATATACCCTGCTTTCCGCATATCCTGGTATATAGCCAGGCATTGTTGTACTTCGCTTACAGAACCATATCTGCTGCGAGCCCTCAGAAGTGTATTATATGTCACCTGGAAAAGGAAAATAAATATAATTTTAAAATATGGATTTACAAGTTGAATTGATCGAGAATGCCTTTATAAGCAGAATCATGACTTGGTAGTTATATGGAATTATTTGTAATTCATGCGAATGTGTTAAGATTTATAATCCGATTAATTATTGACTCACCAAATTTGGGTGTATCTGATACTTTTTCATTTCTCCAAACAGTGACAATGCTAGATCCAAATTTTCATTTTCCACACAGACCTATGAACCAAAGGATATGTTCCATCAACATCTAGGGAAAATAAATAATGCAATTTTGCAGCTAATTAAGCATAGGTGGGAAGAGCAGTGGTTACAAAACAAGATCAATAGTGAATCAGGAAAGCTTTTAAACCTTGATAGCTGTTGTATATGCAACAACATCAGGTTTCATCCCAGCTGCACGCATATTTTTCAGAATCTGCACTGAAATAAAAATTTATTAATGTTTTCCTTGAACTTGCAGCTTCATCAAGATTTTGTACAATGACATCAAGAAAAGGTGGAGCCAAAAACACAAAATTATGTTAATCTCTAAAGAAAAGTTTTTATTTATTTATCACAAGAAAATAGGATTATTCTCAGTTCATTTCCCTGACACTTGATTCACTGATGCTAGGTTAAAAGTTTTTGACCTCCAAGAAAGTAATGAGTTTCAGTGGCATCGTCAGAAAACTTCCTGATGTATGAAGTGCAAGATATGATTACAAACTTGTACATTATCCGAATTTAACCAGTGATGACCATAACTTTTCAAAGGACATTTACCTGGAGTTTTGGTTCTGAAAAACTATCTAGGCCAAACGAAAATTTGAACAATGATGCAAACAGAACTATCAAAGATTAAGTTAACCAAATTTATGTCTTACCTGCAAGGCACCCTCAACATTTCCTGAGCCTCCACAGATATCAGCCAAAATTGACCAGCTTATTTGATTAGGATAAAGACCTACTGCTCTCATCTCATCCAATAATGCCTTTGCATGGTAGTAGTCAGTACCACAGGCCTTCATCAAAGTATTGTACGTTGTAGTTGTGGGTTTAAAAGAAAGCCCTTCAGCAAAGTTTAGATGACATCAGATTAGAAGTGGTACGGCATAGTGGTAATCCAATGTACATAAGTAAGCTCCCCTCAAACTGCTATACCTTTGTACTTTTTGCCAAAAGTCTCCTGGACTTTTGTGCTCTTCAAAGACTGGAAAAGGCGAAAAGCCCTATCATACTGGTTAGCCTCAACACAAGCATGTAGAAGGATGTTAAAACACTGTGAATTAGGTTCAGAGCCAGCCAGAAGCATCTCTTCAAACAATTGGATTGCCTTCTCAACAATACCTGCATTTGCACAGGCACTGATCAATGACGACCATGTAACTGTATTAGGCGTAACACCTGCTGATAGCATGTCTTCTTTGACGTTTAGAGCCATGTGCCACAATTTTGCATCTGCAAAGACCTGGATAATTGGTCATCAGTTATGTACATAGTAAAGTGCCTCACTACATGGAAATTCATTGCTACTAAGTACGAATTGAAGCAAAATAGGGTCCATATATATGTCTGCATATTACTATCAAAAGCAAAAATATAATAACTCGTAAGCAAATTCATATTTACCTTTACAATAGTGCTGTATGTGAAGACATCCAATTTCAACACTCCTGTTGATTCCAAATGCTGGACTTCGCTGTAAATATCTTGTGCCAAATCAACTCGTCCAGCAAGACAGCATGCCTTCAAAAGGATATTATAGCATGCCATATCTGCTCTGACACCAAGATTCTAGACAAGGAAAATAAATAGATTTAGATAGTTGTAGCTTGATCATTAGAAACCAATTATGCATTCAAACCGATTGCCACATGCAAAACATAGTGCCAAAATTGATCTATTGAGTAACATTGAAAGAAAAATATTATGTGTGCAGTAGTATGAAAGAGAGAGACAGAGAAAGCATTACTTGCATACTCTTGTATACATGAAATGTGTAGTTCAAGTCATGTGCGTTCACATTCATGAGACTGTTGAAAACATAAATATTCGGGGTAACCTTCTGTTTGAGCAAGTCCTGCAGCAAAAATAATCCGGAAAGAAGATCCTGAGTTTAATCCTCATGACTGCATTAAAGTTATGGAAATGTCTAAGGATTTATTTTGGCAATGTATATGGCGATGATTTCTGTTTTGTGTTTTTACTAGGGAGTGAGGAGATGAAGATAAAAGAGAAAATGAAGAAAAATACATAAGATATTTTATTAAACAAAAATTAAAAGCAATAATAACTTTTAAATTTTAGTTTGAAGGAAAATGTTCCATTTTCCGTATGCCACCCGATAGAGCTCATAATGAAAACAGAGATATTTAAAAACGCAGTTCCGAGCTATAGGAAAGTTCATTATTATCTGAAAACCGAATCAAGAAAAACAGTAGCAAACAACAAAGACAGTCAGGGTGGTATATACCTCATAGATGTACCTAGATTTCATGTAGTCTTTGCAGAGACCACATACATCAATTATTGTACGGTAAACATACATATTTGAACCATTCAAATTTTCCTTGGATGCTTCATATGCTACCAAAGCAGGCTCCAACGCCTTTCTCTTTCCAAATTCATATATAATGTTACAGAATAATATATGCGCATGTGGAAAAATACAAGCATACCTGCAAAATGTGATAACCAAAGCATAAATAGTGACTAATGAAGAAAACAATGAAGACTGAGTGCAACCGAAACATAAACTGAGACTATAATGACGAAAATTGCGTTACAGAAGAACAAGAAAAAAGTTCTCACTTAAAAGAACATGTCTGACTGAGCAATGCAGAACAGATAAGAAAAACCCTCAGACCAACTCATAAGAGAACAGTCAAATATACCTTATGGCCAATTTTGGGAAACATTTATCAACACAAAGTTTGATAACTTCAGATGGCTCCAGCAGTTCTTTGATTGGGAAACGATAACCTGAACCAAGTATTATCTGTTACAAATCCAAGGAGTCTCAAATTCTCTACCATGGCTCATCACATTATTATTCTTCCAAGACTGAAATTCTCATGAAACATTAGATTCTTCCTCTCCCATTCACATAACAACAAACTAAGGATCAAATTTTTAACATTTTCGACAGCCCTTTATCTAAAACCCAACTGAAAATGCCTAAGGGAAGTAAAAATCTTCTTAGTTGGGTTACTTCACCATTTCTCTAACAATTTAAAATCTTTGAACATAAATCAGGACTGGACTACAAATTAGTACAATGCAGGTTTATATCGCAATAAATTGAACAAAAAATTACCTGCAAGAGCCTCCATGAGCTCAACAAGTTCCTGCACTTGCTTACATTTCAAAAGCCGGCTACACTGCCTTCCCAGCAACTCCATAGCGTACCCATCAAACAGCTTCAATGGCGGAACCCCAAGCTCGTTAACTTTCCCCAACACCTCAACGACACTCCGGACATTTCCCTCTTTCAAAAGCCCCGAAATGCCCTTCGCCACAAGCTCAAGCTTGAGCGCCGCTGTGAACTCGGAGCCTCGGACACCCGAAAGCACGACGCTTTCGACAACCATTGCGAAATCTTGGAACTTGCCGTCTCTGGCGAGCTTGGAGGCGAGGTCAGCGAAGTAGCTGAGGTGCGTTTTGGTGGGGTCCCATCGGACGGCGAAGAGGGGAGGGGGGCGGGAATGGAGGGTGGAGATTGGAGGAGAGGATTTGGAGGGAGATAGCTTGGGAAGTGATAAGGGTTTGTCTTTGTAGGGTTTGGTGGAGTGGTTGCTGCCGTGGGGATTTGGAAGAGTGGCAATGGAAGATGAAGAAGAAGCAGAGTAGCCAAGGATGATGAACTCTCTCATTCCTTGAGTTAGGGGCGAAACCGTTGTGTGTGTGTGTGGGTGTTTTTTTTTTTGGTTGGGATGGGGTTTTATATGGGTTTTGAGGATTGGATTTGAAAGGCCGGTATTTTTGTGGGAGATTTCGTCAATTTAAACGGATTTTCAAAGGCCATGGGATGATTCTATTTGAACCATTGAACTTGGCTAGATGCACCTTAGAAAAAATTGCTTTTTTTTTTTTTTTCTTATTTAAAGTTTAAATTTATGGAGAAATTATTATATGATATTTTTCATAATTTAATGAAAGGAAGGTTAACCGAGGTTGGAGGTCTTTTCTTAATGTGTAATTCTACAACCATCAATATTAATGACGCTAAATTTTTGTTTTGAAAGTCATATATAAATATAATAGATTAAGCAATTTGTTTTATTGTTAAATAAATACACATAAGAAGCTAAACAATAGTAAACAATTTTTGACCTCTTCGTTGTGCTTATAATTACTTTGGTACTTTTATTCAACTTGCATATTATGCTGCATTATATAGATATGTTTTGGAGGTCCAATTCCTCTACAATTTTTTGAGAATTCTTACACGTTAATCCTTTAGGCTCAAAATTCCGGATTTTCTGAAACTCATGACATTAATCCAGAAAGGGTGAAATAATAGCTATAATCAACATATTGCAATGGTTTGATCCCTCTATTTCAAAGAAAAATAGTGTTAGAATCGGTCGCTCATGCAAATCCCAAAAAGAAAACGTTATTTGGTATGCTATAGTGAAGAAACGACTTGTAGTTTATTTCCCCTCAATGTCAATAGACCAACATTTTCCGCGCCTAACTACCACGTGGCGCCAATTTGGCGAAAAGCGGGAGAATTACACAAGGGTAGACCCACCAGCTCCACAATAAGCCTGCACGTTGAGTACTTCCAGGGGTAAATCAGGAAATACACATAGGCGTAAGCTTCTGGACCGTCTCGTCCAAATTCCTTAACCAGATTACCAGACCGGTGTCAGCGACATCATTTCGGAATCGGACGGAGGAGATCAACAAAAAGGTTTTCCGAAATTTCGGAAGCGAAATATTTGATGCCGATGAGAGATGCCGCCGAAGCAGCAATCGAAGGCCGATTTGGCGAAGAAGCAGAAGATCGTAGAGGACAAGACCTTCGGGCTCAAGAACAAGAACAAAAGCAAGAATGTCCAGAAGTACGTTCAGACCCTCAAGCAGTCCGTCCAGCCCCAATCCGATCCTTCTAAGACCGCTGCTAAGGTTCCAAGTCTCCATCTTTTCTTTCGTTGATCAATATTTATTTGATTGATTCGCTGATTAACTTGATTTATTTTTCAAATTTTAGAAGGGGAAAAAAAAAAAAAAAGGAAACTTGATTTTGTTATTCTTGTTTTGATCAATACAAGGGAAATTTAGTTAAGAATTAGAAAATAGATTTTGGATTCAGCACCAAAATTTAGAATTTTCATGGTCATGATAAATTTTCATCTTACATACATGAGTTTGAGACTTTGGCTTCTTTTAAATGGTAAAGTATCTATTTTGCTTCATAAATGAGAGAAATTTTGTTGGTGAGACTTGTATTATTTACAGAAAAAGAAGGAAGAAGATAAGGCTAAGGACAAGGAGCTGAATGAATTATTTAAGGTTGCTGTTAGTCAACCAAAAGTACCAGTTGGTAAGTGATTGTGTTCCCTTTTCAATGACCAATTGATTGACGGTTTTGATGCGTATGTCTTGTTGAACTTAGATATGATATAATGCTTAATGGGTATGTGTTTAGGTGTTGATCCCAAGTCTATGCTATGCGAGTTTTATAAAGCGGGGCAGTGTGCAAAAGGTTTCAAGTGCAAGTTCTCCCATGATTTGAATGTTCAGAGGAAAGGAGAAAAGATTGATATTTACAGTGATAAACGTGATCACGGTAACCGTATACGATCTCTACTTTACTGTGATGCTTGATTTATAATGCAAATTTTTTTTCTTCTTTTTGTTTGTTTTGTTTCTGAGTTTGATTTTTTTTTTTTAAATATAAGACACGATGGAGGAATGGGATCAAGAGACTTTGGAGAAGGTGGTGGAATCAAAGAAAAATGAATACCAGCAGAACAAACCGACTGATATTGTAAGTTATCTCCAGGGCAGTCTGTACAATATGCTTCCAAGTTCTCAGCTTCATACATGCTTATTGAATATAGATGTTCGAACCATCAATGTGCTTGGTAGACTTCTAAATGAATTTTTGTTTTGTTTTTGGATATATGTGAAGGTTTGTAAATATTTTCTGGAAGCAGTGGAGAAGAAACAATATGGTTGGTTTTGGGTCTGCCCCAATGGTGGTAAAAATTGCCATTACAGACATGCTCTTCCTCCAGGATATGTTTTAAAGTCTCAGATGAAGGCTCTATTAGAGGAAGAGGCTGAAAAAATACCGATTGAGGAGGAGATCGAAAATCAGGTTATTTGAACAAGCCTTTACGTCAAGTCATAGCATTTACATTTAAATTGTCTAAAGGAATTGCGGTTTTTCATTGGTATCTTCCTTATATTTTTCACCTAACCAATTAGCTGTTTGATTTTAGCGTGCTAAAGTGACGACTTCAACTCCTATGACTACTGAGTTGTTCATGCAATGGAAGAAGAAAAAGATGGCAGAAAGAGATGCCGGTTTGGCGGCACAAATGGCAGAGCGGGCTAAAAATGACCGTATGAGGTGTGTTCTCTTTCCCACGTTCTCCAATATGTGTTCACCCCGACCAGTTACTAACTTTTTGGATATTGTTTACTGATTGTGTGCCCCTCCCTTGCAGTGGCCGTGAGCTATTTTTGTCAGATTCTAGCCTATTTGTGGACGATGTTGAGGCACATGAGAAGTACCAAAGAGATCAAGAACCTCCAGTTGCTGAACAGAAGGTTAGGTTTATTTTCTAATTTTTATGGTGATGAACAGATGGTTAGTTTTCACTTACTAGTTGTCACCCCCATTTTTCCCCATCTCGTAACTGTATAACTGGATGTAGTGTTATAAGATAGAAGTGCATGTGCCTGCTAAAGCTAAAGATTACTGTTTCTATGTTATTGTCCATGAATGCCTGTGAGGAGTTCAGGTTGCTTTTCCATGGCATGCTAATATGTGACTAGTACTGAACTGAGTGGACTATATGTTAATTGTTTCACTCGTATTTTATTTGTTTCAACTTCAGGTCAGTGCCAATTCTAACAGAGATAGGCCAAGTGACTCAGCAACTGCTGGCGGTGGTGCCAAAGTTACCAATGATGATGATGACGACGAACTGGACATAGATGAGTTAAACGAGTTAGAAGCAAGCTTATCTAAGGTAACAATTCAGGAGCCGGACACTGCTGCTTAATCCAAGAGTGGCAATCTAAAGTCTGCATCCATTTTTGAGTGGACTCGGTGTTATGGACTGTAAACTTATGGCCCCTTCAATGATGGCAACCTCTCTGATGTTCCCCAAAAGGTTATAAAGTTCACCCATAATTGATCATACTGTCCTTACGGATCATTAGGTGCTTTTGTGTAATATCTACTTTTCCATGTAGGATTGTCCCATCCTTGAGGACATAAAAATAATCGTTGCCCTGTAATTTACCGGAGCATCATAGGATGCAAGTGGTGTCTCCTTTCAGTTTATGCTATTTTAGTTAACGATGTCAAAGCATGTAAGCAACGTTTCACTTGAGATTATGCTAGTCAAGTGCTAGGTCTTGTGCTGCCAGATGCTCGGTACTAATCTCCCTTATGTGGTGATTGTTGTGCAAAAACTCCTTTTGATCTTGTTCTCAATGGACTCTGTAACAAACCTCCACAACTCACAAGGATGAATGAAACACTCACACACACCAAAAAAAAAAAAAAAAAAAGGAAGCATACAAGTAACATAGAATTTTATAGAGGTTCAGCAATTTGCCTATGTTTTCTTGGTGTTTTTATTTAGAAAATTCACTAATGAAAGAATATGTTACAACCTTGATTTACAAAGAAACCCCCTTACAACTTTATTCTCTCCCCAAGCTTTCTTCTCTCCCACCCTTCTGCTCAAACCCTTGATGCTCTTGTTAATTCTCTCAGTTTTCCCTCTTGGTTTCTAGACTTACAAGACTCCAACTCTCAGCTCCCCATTTGGCTGATTGCTCTCTCCTAAAAAAAGTTGTATTCTCTGCCCTTCCTACTTAAACAGACAAGTAGGGAGCTTGCCTTCGGCTGCTCCCTCACCTTGCCAACCACGCTCATCGATGTCTTGTGCTGAAAAGTCTTCACATCATCCACTTTTGTCTTGTGTTGAGAAGTCTTCACACCAGCCACCTTCATTAATGTTATTGGGATGGGAAGCCTCCACATTAATGTCTTGGCTGCTACAAAACAGTAGCTGCACATATTCATTGCATTTGGATGTCCAGCTGCTCCTATCAATACCTTAGATGTCCAGCCACCCCTATTCATGCTTGGGATAGTAAGTCATGCGACTAGAGCTACAACAACATGCTGGAAGTCACCTTTCCGACAAACTCATTGACTTTGGGGTTACAAAACTATTTGGAATAAGAACTGAAAACATGTGGAAAACCATGCCAAAACTAAAGAAAAAACGCATGCATGATAATTGCACGTGCTCTGGCAATTTCCAACAGTCTGTTTGTCAATTGCGTTCTTTCTTCTGCATCTTAGGTGAGCCAATTTTATCAACAGTGATATGGTTGCTTGTTCGGCTTCATTTGGTCTCAACAAGCAAGAACGCCGGCGAGTGAATCATAAAGTTCATAAAGTTCCACCACCGGATCCACCATGACGGATTAATCCTCTTGGACGTGAATTACATGTTAATTTGAGAGGTTATAAGTTTCACTATAAACG
The DNA here is from genome assembly GCF_902201215.1 of Prunus dulcis. Classification (NCBI taxonomy): domain Eukaryota; kingdom Viridiplantae; phylum Streptophyta; class Magnoliopsida; order Rosales; family Rosaceae; genus Prunus; species Prunus dulcis. Next base: position 22,906,678 of record NC_047655.1, on the reverse strand, counting down.
GATGAGCCTTAACTCCAATAGTAAAAAAACATACTCTTGCTTCCACGGCAAGGGTTGGACTTCCACCCTCCGGTCTCTCTAAACCCTCGTCCTTCTTTGAGCAAAGAAAGAAACAAAATCAAGAATCTGTTATATGGTTCGACAAAGATTAAGCAATCAGCATTTTGTGTCGGCTAAAGTGACCAACAAAGGGATATATAAATCCAAATAACCGTTTGAAATGATGTGTAAATCCAAATAACCCTGCCTAACATAAAGTTGTTCCATAGCCATTAAGGGAACCAACACACATCTCTCACTCTTTTGTGTTCCATCTGAGCCTAACATGTCGCATCAAATGTGAGGTAAAGACAGGTTTGCAAAAATCCAACAATTAACATGATAATAAATTACCAAGACACTTGTTAAGTACATAATCATTTTGTTTTTGTACACTAGCAAGGACATATTGATATAAGCCCTGCATCAGCAGCATGACGCCATGAAAATGTGAAACAGAGAGCTTTATTGGGTTCATGAACCTTCTGAGGGGGGAGAGGGAGGGGGGGGATCAATGATCATTTGAAGGACCAATTCACACGTGTTCATTTTCTAACATTGCAGAATTAAAACAGCCATCTGAATAACTGGTGGCTTGATATTATTCCATCTTCACACGAGATTGATACAATAAGCGAAACCAGGGTATAATGAAGGAAACAGATTCGATCAACTAAACTATGGCATGTTTACTTACTTGGAATCGGTGTTGGAATTTTTCTAATTCCCTAACTTCGTATGTGTTTACTAACACATATACACAGGTACTAGAATTTTTCGAATTCATGGTAGCTTAGGGAAGTAATTGATCCCATACTCATTCTCTCTTTCCTATCCCCCTGTTCATGACTTCCCCGATTCATAATTTGTCAATGTATTCCCTTGCGTGTAAGGATGTCAATACTCAAACAATGACAAGGATATTTTTAATATGTCAAATAATAACAATATCTATGATATGATATCTGCATCATTGTCGTATCGGATTGAATTATAACAGTTATGAGAATTACAAGCATTCTGGGTTTAGGTCAAGAAAACAATTAAAGACGTGAAAGAAAAGATTGATGTGCTGCATGAAATTTTAAGCAAGCTGAAACGTAGGTAAACCTGCAAAGACATTTCTGGTAAAGCCAACAATATGAGCTGAGCTCCATAGGTAAGCAACAGGGTAAGCAGTAGTTTGGACTCTTCAACTCATGCAGAAAACAAAGAGTTGATCGTGATCAATTTCTTGTTGTACAATCTTCTTATAAGAAGGACGTGTAATAAAATTAGAAAAGAGTGAGAAGAAAAAGAAAAGTTTATTATGATAGGATCAATACATCAAATTCAAAGCAAACCCCAATTAGACACGCCTCATACATTTTTAACGGAAGGGCATGTGCTACTCTCCATATGTATATAATATAGAAGGTTAGATGAAGGAGTTGAGAGGCAATATTGGAGAGATGGATGAGGCTTGTGGAACTTGCTTCCATTGCAGCTAAAGGCATCAATGCTGATATGAACTACAAGCGGTTTGATCGCTATTTCTCAGGCTGCATAGGCGCCATAGGAGCCTGCGCGTCCCGCGTTGCCACCTTTCGATGGCGGCTCAGCCCTCTCCCGACTCTTGAAGCCACTCCAACCACCAACTTGACAAAACTGGATATTATCTTAACTTTGATCTGGCCTCTCTTTGGAGGAAGCCTGGCCTTGTTTGTGTTTGAAGGCTTGGCTTGTTCAATAGGTAGAGCCATTTGTTTTGGAATATGAGGAGGAATACAATAACTGAAAGAGCCAATGTTTTGTTTCCAAGTACAAAGAAAATGGGAATGAGACAGCTTTTTATAATGTTGAAGTGGATTAGAGTGAGTGCTGAAGGAGAGGCTGCTAAGGCATTATTTATCTATTATTGTGAGTTCATAAAAAAGCATGCATGATTAGAAAATGCACCATTTTACAAGATTAACTTAAATTCCATTTAGTATTTTAATCTCAAATTTTCATAATTAAATATAGAGATTGCTTCCAAAAGTGAATCTCAAACTCAGTCAAGCTCAATTCCCCCACAAAAATTAGTGACATGTTACTCAAAATCTGATGTCAACTATTGCAAAACTTTCAAATGATGATGAGTTGGTTGCTCTGTTTTAATTGGGTTAATCATGTTCACATTCTCGACAAATAGACAAAAGAAGATAGAAATGCTAGTTAAAATATAGTGCTTATGTTGTCCTTTGTAAGCTTCTGGGTCCAATCCAAGATTACAAAGTCAAGCAAGGAAAACAGGAATTCGATGAGATAAAACTGTGCTGAAGTGATGACAGGCTAAAAGACTCAAACCCAAGGATTCAGTCAAGTTCATGGTCTTCAAATGACCAGGCAAGCAATAAAAATTAAAAATTAAAAATATTGAACATAAATCATCGTGGGTAAGTCTGGACCTGAAATCTCCACTGTCCCCTTGGAAAAGGACTTGAAAAAGCTTTGCTGGTGCTAGGAGCAGACAAGCCTTAACAGATGTCCTCTTCTGGTGACGGGACCACAAACAAGTGGGAGCATAAGCATGGGGATCAAACATGTAGAATAACTACACTAGGTTTTGCTTAGGCTACAAAACTTAATGGCAAACTTGTTGATGACTTATGGGGTTTTCTGGTTCTCTTTTTAAGCTGAATATAGACATAATAATTATCAACAAGTGGCGGATCCACCCTGGGTTCAATGGGGTCAGACGACCCCATGGCAGCCCTGGAAATGGCTTGGAGGTTCTTGGTTTCTCTTGGCAGCCATAAGAGACGAACCTATGGAGAAGAAGATGCAAGCTGCTAGGGAGAAGAAATAGGGGGGAAGAAGAAAGAGAAAGGGAGAGAGAGGGGAGGCAGAAGAAGACAGTGGTTGAGAGGGAGAAGAAGAAAGAGGTGGGGGAGGAAGAAGAAGAAGAAGAAGAAGAAGACTGAGGGAGAAGAAAAGAGAGGAGGGAGAGGAAGAAGATGAAGACTGAAAAGGAGAAGAAATACGCCGACATAATTTTCTCTAAAAGATATTTGTTAGGGTTTTTTTTAATATATTTTAATTTTGTTGAGTAGACTTACAAATACTAGAAGTATACTTCAATAGCATAAAGATATCACTTACAATGGTGGTTTTTGAATTGAGATGGACCTTAACGTTGGTGTTATTATTTTGATGAAATTTATGGCTTACATGATACATATATGAGCTTGATTTATTGAATGATGTTTTTGTTAGTTGGAATAAGTTTGGTGTGTTTTTAAATTATTATATTTTTGCATTATTTCCTTTTAAAGAGAAAAACGGAACTTTAGCATTATAACCCCATAAGGTGACAATCCTGGATCCGCCAGTAACAATGGCAAAGGCTTATAATAAACACAAACAGTTGGGTTTTCTGATTGCTGCATATAATAGAAGTGGGTTATAAGTTGTGATCCTGCATGCATATGTTTGTTGCTTTTGTTTGTCTGTATGCCTTTTCTTCTTCTTTAGAGGACTGTAGTTCAGCACTATAAACAATTATCAGTTATTTTAAAAGAATGAAGCATATTTTGATGTAATCTTGACCTTAAATTCCTTCGAATTGTGAAATACCAAGCAAAATGCTCTGCTCAACTAAATTTATGTACATCTCCTTTTATTGAACAGCATTGCTTGCTTATATAGATAATCACACTGTAATTGGACATATCAAGGGCAATCTGATTCTTAGGGCTAGTTTGGAAGAGGTTTTGGGAGGGCAAGAATCACTTATGGGGAGAAGATGTGATTATTGGCCTATCCAGAATCACTTTTCAAACAAGCCCTTAATAATCAACATCAATGTTGTACAGGAATGTTTCTGTTTTCTGGAAATGAAAAATTAAAGATGCTTGGGATGGATAGAAATTAACAACAACTGGATAAACAGGAACTTGCATTTATTTATAACAAGTCACATTGTTAGAATTTCATCCCAGCAGCAATTTCCTCACAAATGCCATCATATATTTACAACATTTGAGCCCCTGTGTTTTTGTTGGAGTTTTGAAATCACTTGACTGGTGCAATAATGGTATAAACCAAAAGGACGGTGACAATGACAATAGCCCCTGCAAGAGTGAACCTGGGGCTAGTCCATAACATGAGGTTGGACCTCTCTGTCCTCTTGATTGGATCAACCTCCTCAGATGATGGGTAATTAGACTGAGTAGGGTTCCAGGTCACATACTTGTTTGGAGAGAACTGTGAGAAGAAGCTCTTCTTCTTCTTCTTCGTTTTCCCTTGCTTTCTGATATTTGACCAGGCCTTGTCCCAATCTGTTGAGAATTTATCACCTGAGGTGTATGTTGATCAACATTGAACTATATGGTCAGTTTAATCATTAGACGCACCTAAATAACCTCTATCCGTACTTGTTCAAACAACGGGAGATGATGAGTGATTCGAACTTTTTCTAGGATTGGAAAAAAGAAACAGAGCATTATACATAGCAAAAGTTTTTAAGGTGAGACGGTCATATACGTCCTCTGTCTCACATTTACCCATCACGTACTGCTTTCGAGCGACAGGTAAATATGAAACTTTCTCGAGTTAAACCCTCCTCCTTTAATCACCTTGTAAAATAACTTGGTGAGACATAACATCTCACTACCATTATACATGAATGAAACCTTCAAGATTGAAATTCACTAATAACCTTAATTAAAACTGGTAAACACCAACTCATCCAATCCAAGTGCCAAGTGATGACCAACCAAAACTTGGTGGAAATCCAAAACAATTAGAAGCACATCAATATAGATGAAGCTCAATTTTACATCCAAACACTAACACTAAAAAATAATAATAATTAAGGAAAAAAAAACAAATGAATTAGTTAGAAACGTACCGTTGGAGTCACCGTTTTGTTGGGGCTCTTGAGAGTCCCTTCTTCTTGAGCAGAAAGGTTTCAGTGGCGAGTAACAACAAGAAGAAGAAGAAGATGATGATGATGAGTTATTTCGAGTGGTCCAGAAATAACGTGAGGATGTTAAGCTTCCTATTCGAGCTTGAATATCCATTTGCACATCCCAAACCCAAACCAAAGAATATTCCAATCCAATAATGTAATCCCCTGTTAGCTACTGCTGATGATCTCGTGGAGCTAAGATTTCTGTACGGCCTTATCACACTGGGAGATTGCCCAGCCTCTAATTCTCCCTCGCTTTCTCTCACTTCGACACGTGTCCCAATGTTACCTGGCTTTCAAATTCTCTTTTTCTTTTATATATATATATATATATATATATATATAGACACTGCTTTTGCTTATCTCTCTCCTTACATTAGAGTATTTCCACCAGTTAGCCCCTTATCATGGCAAAGGGAGTCCTAGGTCAGCTACTATTCACGTGAATAGTGGCTGTCCTAGCCCCCCAGCAAAGTGTATTTCTAATAGTTTAAGCTTGTCATGGCAAATACTATTCTTTCTTTTTTTGTTTTTTTCAAACTTTGTTTACTTAAACAATTAATTTGAATAATATTTTCAGATAAGATTTTTGGGTTCCTACGTGTCAATACTATTCATATCGGATTAGATTTTCGGTTTCAAATTTCAGATAAATTTCAGATAAATTTCAAATTTAAGATACATTTCAAAATTCAAAATGTCAAATTTCAGATACATTTCGAAATTCAAATTTCAGATAAATTTGAAATTTGAAATTTCATTTGAATTTCAAATTTCAGATAAGATTTTCACCCTCTAAGATTGCGCCGCGTGTCATATCTATCTGTGTACATTTTTCTATAAAACCAGAGGTTCAGCTCATACCTCCCACACCAGTTCTTCTCTACATTTCCATTTCTCATATTTTAGATTTCATTCTCCATTCTCAATGGCAGACATGCAAGAGGTTTTGGAGAGGCAAGAGCAAGAAACTAGAGAAAGAATGCATAGACGAGCTGCAAGCAAAAGGGCGCAGAGAGAACTAGATGAGCAACTTGGCATAGCAATTGCTTTGCTGGAGGAAGAAAACCAGAGTCGCCGTGGTTCACGAGAAGGCCGTGGCCCAAATGTGGACAGACATAGACATTCTCGGAGTAAGAATCTTATGGAAGATTATTTTATCCCACAATCTCTATACTCTGATGTTCATTTTCGAGGGAGATATAGAATGCAACCCCATTTGTTCAATAAAATCATGCATGATATTTGCAATTATGATGAATATTTTGTTCAAAAGAGAAATTGTGCTGGAAATTTGGGACTTCTTCCAGAGCAGAAGTTCACAGCTGTGATACGCAATGTTGGCGTATGGGTCATCTGCTGATCAGGTGGATGAGATTGCGGATGGGGAAGTCCACTGTTTTGGAGAGCTTGGTGCGATTTTGTGATGCAGTGGAAACTCTGTACACCAGAGACTACCTCCGCAGACCTACGCCCAGGGACCTGCAACGGCTTCTCCAAAAAGCTGAGTCTCGAGGATTTCCTGGCATGATTGGTAGCATTGACTGCATGCACTGGCAGTGGAAAAATTGTCCAACTGCTTGGCAAGGGACTACGGAAATAGAAAAGGGCAGAAAAGTATCATCCTGGAAGCAGTTGCTGGTTTTGATACATGGGTTTGGCACGCCTTCTTCGGAGTTGCCGGATCTCAAAACGATTTGAATGTCCTAGGTCAATCCCCGGTGTTCAATGATGTTTTGAGAGGTGAAGCCCCAAATATCACATATGAAATTAACAATACCATCTACCAGAATGGGTATTATCTAGCTGATGGCATCTACCCGAGGTGGACAACATTTGTGAAAACAATTCCACATCCCCGATCCCAT